>NW_008776846.1:0-302 GCF_000715545.1 Opisthorchis viverrini
GAACGTTGGCAAGAATGTCACATTGGACATTGCAGGGTGCACTCGTAGTACATCAAATCTCGGGTCTCCTAGTCCGAGGTTGCTTTCCCTTCAGGATTTGGGCTATTGCTTTTAGTATTAACGTCCTTTGTCTGAGTTACCACTGATATATTGGATGCGAAGGAGAGATATTCTATCGTAGCACGCGTGAGCCTGATTTGAGACCAGTTTGCAGCATTTTTTCAAAATTGTGAACACAAATATTTCGCAGGTAGGTCATAAAACCGAAACCCAAGTATTTGGGGTAGGGGCACACAGGTATG
>NW_008776847.1:0-302 GCF_000715545.1 Opisthorchis viverrini
GCGTTTGAGATTCTTGCACTGACTTCATCTGGGAAACTGCAGTCAGAGCTACCGAGGTATGCAAAGTTCTACACAACCTTCAGGAATTGTCATTATATTGTAAGGGTTACTTTCAGAGACTGTATGTCTTGAAGCATGATGTTGCACTTCGAGGGTGCGAATTCATGCTTCGGAACGTAGTCACTGAACATACCCCTGTCAATTCAATGCACTTATGACTTCCGGGTAAGTTCGGGTATGATAATTGACGCTGCTCAACAGGTCTTACCCCAGAGTTTGTGAGCATAATCCGGTCCCTATAG
>NW_008776848.1:0-302 GCF_000715545.1 Opisthorchis viverrini
GGATCCAATCCAGCAGAGCGTGTTCAGCTTTGCGTCCGAGTGTAATTCCCATGCCATATATCCTACAAATTAATACTTCCGGACCATCAGACACGCGGAGAGTGAAATGTGAAAGAACAGAGTTCGTCCTTGGCGTTTTGAGATGTACAACCACGCTTGGATTTGTATGTGTTCCAGAGACACAACAAACATCAGTTTTAAGGGAGTATAAGGTCTCAGTAGGTATGTTAGTGGTCCAGTTGCAAAGTAAGGAAGTTGATTATCAGAAGGTAAAAGCACTAACAAATATTTTACCAGAATGA
>NW_008776849.1:0-302 GCF_000715545.1 Opisthorchis viverrini
CATACTTCGTTCGGATGGCGTGGTGGCTAGGTACCTAAAGGGTTTTACAACTGAGCGATTGCTATTTCATCATCATTGCCTTCGTGAAAATTCCTGACAGCCGAATCAATCCGTCTACACAACCGGGTCGTCTTCCGAATCACATTGCTCCAGCACGAAGGCATGCTCCCCACAGATTTGTCTAGAGTTCGCTATTTCTGGTCGGGAAGTTCACGTAGACAGGAAATCACGTGTCGGTTGATACCAATATTAAAACAGCCAACTTCCTCTGTACCACTCTGATTAATCAGGTTCATGTTTGA
>NW_008776850.1:0-302 GCF_000715545.1 Opisthorchis viverrini
TTGGTTTTCACGAGAGACTCAACTGGATTCATTTATCTTGCAAATTCCTAGCCTTTTGGTGCCATTCCTTCTGGTCGAATAGAAACCACCATTTCGGTCATCTTCGAGCCCTCGTCGCGCATACTTTTTGGGCGTTACAGCCTCATTTAAACATCAATAAACCCTGGCGGTTTCGTGCTTAGGACTTCCCATCTATTATGTTTGCTGAACAAAGTCAACCTGTAGAAGGAATTTGTTAGATTACTTGTAAACTAATGACTCTCTTGAGGAAGTAAAGAGGACTTGGAACAGGTTTACAAACA
>NW_008776851.1:0-302 GCF_000715545.1 Opisthorchis viverrini
CCGGGTTCGGTCTCTGTTAAATGTGCGCGTGAGGGCACCAACTGAACACATTCCAAATGCCACACCTACTTGCCAGTCTCCTGTTGATATTCATTGTAGCAATGAAACGACTTTCGGATGACCTAAGTTCTCAGGGTCTCGTAGAAGAATGGACGCAAACTGTGCAGTTATCTGACGAGTGATAAGGATGGTTGTTGAAACTGCACTCAGTCGCATAACAGGATCATCCGCCCTACTTCCTCTCTATCGCCTTCACTAACTTGGGCTCTCACACAATTCCACACTGTTAAACAGAGGCGGGT
>NW_008776852.1:0-302 GCF_000715545.1 Opisthorchis viverrini
AGCACTCGGGGCAAGAATTTTCCCGATACCAAATTATCGGCGGTGTATTGGAAAGCTACTACACCGCATTTGTTGTTAATGTTCAACGTTCAGATATGACCAAATACAGATAAATACGTGTGGGCGCACATGAGCCTCCATTATGAGAGGAGCATCGCCTAGATGGAAGCTTCTACGAGTCACTACCAGCTGCTGGCTAACACATTCCTCCATATATCTTTCGGATACTATATCTGGCACCCTGGTGACGGCGATCCGCTGTGTGACTCTATGTGCAATTTATTGTCAACAACTCGCGCTTA
>NW_008776853.1:0-302 GCF_000715545.1 Opisthorchis viverrini
CCAGCATCTGACAGGGTTGTGGACAACACTTTCTCCGAAAAGGACCTCAGGTGGTTCTAGTAGACTTGTTGTATATCAGGGTCCACGAGCTTCTCAGTGGCTAGAGGAGTTGTGCGTGTCTCGCTCGTCAAGGAAACGTGAAACAAGTAGCAATGAACAAGCGCATAACAGAATCCACATCGGTGTTCTATACTGAGCGGTAATCGGTAACGAAGCCATGCAATCAATAAAGAATGGCGATAGGGTGTCTCTATTATGGGTTGGCTCGCATCCAAAGGGCACCGAGTGGCCAGATGGTTAGG
>NW_008776854.1:0-302 GCF_000715545.1 Opisthorchis viverrini
TATCGTGTTTTGTTTACATTACAAGACATGCGTTGCATTTTCCCATCAAACTGGCGTTTAAGTAACCATCCGGGATAAACTGAAGGAAGTCAGACAAAATCGTCCGGATTCTCAATACTTGTGGACTGATGATAATAGACTGGCCAATCAATGCAGTTTGTACAGTTAGGAAAACGTCTGTGGACCCGAACACACTCCTCAAATTCCAATGTTTCCTCTTATTCCCTCTAAGGCACCAGCGATGCATAGTCACACTTAACCCCATAGACTTTAAATAAGTTCTCATACAGCCAGTCACAACT
>NW_008776855.1:0-302 GCF_000715545.1 Opisthorchis viverrini
TCAAGGCGACAATTTCGAAAGTGAATTACTGTTCCGTCTTTTCGCATATTGTTTCGCTGACACCTGTCTTGTTTTAATCGCTTGTTCGACTTAACTGGAAGAGAACGCAGTTGTTCCCTACAGCGAGAGCGTTTTGCGTTTTCTAAACCTTCGCAATCCACCAGAGTTGTGTGGTTCTTCAGGATGTTGATTTTATTCGGCGTCTGAGGGGTCTGCATGCTTCACCAATGTCGTCAGTTGCTGGTATGGCTGGTATACTGGCAGCAATAAAATCAGCTGACCTCGACGACATCCAGTATTCA
>NW_008776856.1:0-302 GCF_000715545.1 Opisthorchis viverrini
CGTTTCAATGGCGTTGTACTACGCCACGGCCATCTTCACAATTAACCAGACCCTATCTCCGTACCACCTCAGTTCGCTTATCTGATTGGGGCCAACGACACCCTCACAAGACTCGAACTCAACTAGGTGAATAGATCGTCAAAGAGAAGCAGTACAACTGTGGATTTGGACGTCCAATACTTCACAATAGCCTGTCAGGCGAATGTAGAAAACACGAAATTATCCAACTTGTTACCTCTGATGGCACTCCATTTGCCGTCTCTAGAGTTACATTGTTGATGCCCCCTTTGTGTGCCATCACG
>NW_008776857.1:0-302 GCF_000715545.1 Opisthorchis viverrini
TGCGGTCAAAGGTCGTCTAAAATGAGGGTGTATTTTGCCCGTTGAATTTAAAGGGATGTCATTAATAATGTTTATACGTTGACCTTTGATTTGTACCCGTCTCCATGTTTTCTGCTTGCAGCTCCTTGGGAACAACCATTTATTTGAAATTAGAGATACATCTGGTTTTGTGTTTGCTGATGAACCTCGGTATTCTCTTGTAGGTCAGGTGTTACCAAAGAGGTGAGAAACAAACGTGCATGCACTCGTTATTTTCATTATTCTACTAATGATACAAATTCCGTGGTTGATGATAAACTTTC
>NW_008776858.1:0-302 GCF_000715545.1 Opisthorchis viverrini
CATAGTAGCAAAACGTTTGAGGCTGGATTACCTCAGCTCACAGAACCGGCTGAAAGACATTCGACATCCTTTTGTTTTAAAACTCGGTTGTGCACAAAAGATCAAAATGCTATGCATATTGGATGGAAATTAGAGTACCGGCAACAGAAGAGGCTCAAGCATAGTCCGAATGCAACAGCAGCCTAAAACATCTTGATCCCGATGAGTTCAGCTTTGAGACGTGCTGTGTAACACCGTTTCGTGTCTGCAAAAAACTCTGTTTTTTTGAGTAGGTCACAAAGTTACCACCCAGGATTTCAACA
>NW_008776859.1:0-302 GCF_000715545.1 Opisthorchis viverrini
GTCATGTGATCCATATTTTAGTAGCTCAGTTATTGATTCTCACTTGCAATCCTCAGCCAGCTTAAGCCATGATTTCTGTGACTGGAACCTCTATGTGCTGCCAAGAATTAGCACAGTGGACGGTTCATTTCAGCACTGTTGCATACAGAATGGACAAGTTGTTGAATGTTCGCAGCGCAATTCGGGAAACGTCTCTAGGGCGTAATGCACTCAACCATTTCGTAAACTACCTGACCTGAACTCGGATGCTGAAGAACTGATAGGCTACCAGAAACATTCATATGGTAACGTACCAGGCGACG
>NW_008776860.1:0-302 GCF_000715545.1 Opisthorchis viverrini
AGTAGATACATAGTAGTGAGCATCCTGATAAGGCAGTTGTTCAAGGTACCAAAAACTAGAAGTCAGACTTCAGTAACAAGGCTTGATAAACAAGGGCAACGTCCTAAGTAGTATCCACATGGGTATCGGACCGCTAAGACCGACGCAGGAAGCTTTCGCGAGAGAATAGTTCGTAAGGTCACAGATACACAAAGGTGGGATGAAAAGTTGCCATATACTGAAAGAACATCAAACCTGCTAAAATTAAAACACAGGTCCGGCTCCCAAATACTCGCGAACGGCCGTCATCATATACACTCGAC
>NW_008776861.1:0-302 GCF_000715545.1 Opisthorchis viverrini
CGTCCACGTAAGCAACAGTGGGTGATTCCTGGCGACAACTTAGAAATACGCGCTCTCCTGATCCAATACTCCACTAGTTGAGTCCTCGTTGTAGTCTCTAGAGGTAGCAGACATACTGGAACTGGGCAGTCATAAAGCTATGCGCTGGTGAGTCTTCCATCATTTTTCGGGGCGTTTCTAAACATCCTGCTTATTTCTAAAGGAGCAGTTTTGGATGACGTTTCTCTGTAACCTTGAAACCTTGGGAGATGTATATTCATCTAATGCTAGTGGGCATTTGTGAGAATTAAGTTTCGTACGTA
>NW_008776862.1:0-301 GCF_000715545.1 Opisthorchis viverrini
ATCCCTGATTACGTCCGAGGTGCAATGCAGATGAAATATGCTATAACCGTAACACCAGGATCAATCAAATATACGGTATTACGATCGGGCGGCATCAAATCGACACTTGGCTTGTACATCATCAATTCGGGCGATCGCACTTACCATGTCCGATTTAGAAAGAAGGCTTACTTTTGGATTACGGTGAGACCGAGTCGATGCGACACCCATACGCGTATTTTTAAGAGTGCTGATCCTCTCTAGAATCTACGAATAAGAAAACAAATAAGCAGAGTTTGTGGGATACATAAACATGTAAACT
>NW_008776863.1:0-301 GCF_000715545.1 Opisthorchis viverrini
TAATTGTACACATTCGCTTTGTGCCCCATAGCGAAACCTTGTCATTTGGATTAGTATTTCATCTTGTTAGTGAAGCCTATCTTTGCTGAAGGACAGAGAAGCTGTGTACAGATCTATGTACTTTGGTGGAAGTCAGCACCTATGAGCAACTCACTCCAGTAGGGAATGATGAACCGGTGACCTTCCGGCCAATGCTTAAATGCTTTCAATACGTTCAGCCACAAAGGACTCATCAGCAGTATGGTCGCTTTAACTTAGACGGCACACGTGGCCACGTATTAACTGGCACATCGAGTGTTAA
>NW_008776864.1:0-301 GCF_000715545.1 Opisthorchis viverrini
TAACCTAGACTTACGTTCTGGCTTGTGCATATGCGAGTAAAAAAAGGGGAAAGCATGTGTTGATCAGAACTGCACAATTGTAAACGATGATTCTTACGGTATGGGTTTCATAGGTACACACCAGACGTACGCTCAGCTTTTCAGGTCCACGGGTCACAGGTTATACAAATTTAAAGTAACCCGGTAATCAACAGGCACTGTCTTGGGTAAAGCAGCATCATAAACTTGGAGACCACGACCATAATGTGCATGGTCGTAAGGTTTTTTATTGTGTGGTCCAACAGTTAAAATATTCAAATTT
>NW_008776865.1:0-301 GCF_000715545.1 Opisthorchis viverrini
TTTTTGTGTGACCTGTATGCTATCATAACCCAGTGAGATTGGTTCGGTACTCCAGAGTACTTCAAACGTTCATTGAAAAGTAGATAATCCTGGTAAAAAATTTTCTCTGGATAACTGACTTTGTGAGAACCAAGAGATAAGAAACCATCCTCTTCATTGGTTTCTTTAGTCCATTGTTCACCTGCTTTAGGCCACCTGTACGTTTTGTTGAAGATATTTCCCGCAAGGAATTAACTACTTACCTGTGTTTGTTCGCTGTTCAAGAGAGACGTACAAAAGTATGCTCATCAGCATGGACAGC
>NW_008776866.1:0-301 GCF_000715545.1 Opisthorchis viverrini
GACGCGCGGCCCTTGGTTTGTTTGTTGAGCTGAGCAATTTACAGCTGACAAATCAACGACAATCTGAGCTGCCAATATTCTTTGCAACTGCAAAGCTCGGGGCGTTTCCGATCTTGTTTAGTGTCCGCAGGCCACCTGCTCTTAATAACCGAACGTCACGTCGAATGGCCGGGTTACGGACTAAACGAAGGAACGCCTTGATTGGTCGGAATATCAGCCAATCAGAAGTTCGACCCTTCTCGCTTCATCAAGAAGACTCTAGCACGCCCTTGTGAAAAGTAGCGTGATAATTGTATAAACA
>NW_008776867.1:0-301 GCF_000715545.1 Opisthorchis viverrini
TCATTTGCACACGAATTCGGTTTTGACGAAAGACTCAAATAAATCCCTCATTAATACGGTCCGGTTCAACGGAGTGTGTTCAACATAAAATTGTCGTTCGCTTGGAACACACCTAACCAGCGACTCTTGGAAGTGAGGAACGTCAAGAATGCAACCCCTATGGGCTGTCTATCTAGTGTCTGCCAACCAGTTTGCTAAGCCTAGCATTTAGGTTACAAACGCTTCACTGTCATCAGCATAGCAAGCATGAACACCGTGCAAGGCTAATGTCTAATGAAACGTTGGATATCCAACTGTTGGG
>NW_008776868.1:0-301 GCF_000715545.1 Opisthorchis viverrini
TTGGAAACCTAATGATAACCAGGGACGAACCTTCTGCGATGGTTGGACGTTCCAACACCCAAGTTGAATGGAAACTGGTAGCACGAGTGCCGTTGACATCTCGCAACGTTTGCTGCGAGGCGCACGCTAAAAACACATGACACCGATAGTACCCAAATATTCCGTTATCCCTATCGTGCTTTTCTCGCTAGATTACCTCTTGCCCTCTCAGATTAATATTGATCGGTCGGTTACGAGGCGATACTGATAGACAGACTGTATTCGATGCCGGTTATCATTATATTCGTTCCCAGGACGCCGT
>NW_008776869.1:0-301 GCF_000715545.1 Opisthorchis viverrini
TTAATTAATTAATCAATAATTAATCTTCAACTCGTGAGATATATAACTATACCAATCAAACTAATTAAATAAATTATTCAAAATTGATTAAAACTGGCGTTGTTGAGCCTGTCCATTATTTTCTCTACCGAAAAATTCCTGAATAACATTCGCCCGTGGGTCACCGGCAATAGCTTTTTCCATTTTTTCTGGATTCAAGGAAGACTGGTTAGTGAGTTCCTTCTGTAAAGTACGGACACTCTCGCTGGACTCAGCATAAATTTTGTGAAAGTTGAAACGCCTGTGCAAATGATGCGACGAC
>NW_008776870.1:0-301 GCF_000715545.1 Opisthorchis viverrini
TACGCTCTGAGGGAGATCACGTAACCACTGCCACATGGCATATTACGTGCTATAATCAGTCGTACGTACCCAGCCGCTCAACTGACCCTGCCCTCAACGAAACAAGTCAGTCTTTCTGCCTCCAGCTTTGTGAACTAGCCCACATACAGTTTCGATGACGCGTATTGGTAGAACAGATCGGAGCTTATGCGAACTTGCCTCAGAACACTTTCTTCGTTAGTTGAGTCAGATGATTAACCATGCGTGCTCACGTTGGTTATTCGCACATACAGTTTCTCCATGGGTTGTTGGTCTGTTCGCC
>NW_008776871.1:0-301 GCF_000715545.1 Opisthorchis viverrini
CTTGACTTTTCGCCAAATCTAAGTGCACCGTAATGCAGGGAAGCGGCATCGATAAACCGAATAACCACGTTTCAGCAAACCTTGAGTATAAGCATTTACGACGCCGTAACTGGACCTGGCTCGTGAGGAATAGTCAAATTTGGCAATAGTGTGCGGACACCGACACACATCCAGCACAACACGTAATTGAGTTTTGCTCGCGCGACAAAATTCGCAAATGATATAGGCTATCCCTAAACAAGGTGAACCAAATAGAGATACAGCTACGCATTATTTGCCACTGTGTTTCAATGAAAAAATG
>NW_008776872.1:0-301 GCF_000715545.1 Opisthorchis viverrini
TCGAACATGCCGGTTTTAAAGTATGCGGTGTAGACCAATCACACACCGATGGACACCCGTAAATTGCCGTAATGTGAAATCAGCGAGACCAAAATCTTGGACGACTTATCCTATTGGGTCGCGAATAGTTGGGTGTCGGACCCCACAGCGAAGCAACGTGAAACTTAGGGAGCATCTGACCAACCAGTATTTGTCGAAAAAGACGAGAAAGGTGTAAAATATCCGCTGAGCACCATTTTTCGGAATCATACAAGAAACCTCAAAGGCATGCACTGATCCAATACATGAGTACCAAACACCA
>NW_008776873.1:0-301 GCF_000715545.1 Opisthorchis viverrini
AATGCGTTATTTGGGTGCGCCAAATGTTTAATTAATCATGATGAACCATCGTGTGAGTCACATTAGGGAAATTTGCATTCAGATTTATACCTTCTTATACATTGTTTGTGTAACCATCGGAAAGGGTTTTGACATGGGATGAAAAATTGGAAACAAAAGTAAAATGCGCTGGGGGGAAATTCACCTAAGTAATTTACAGACACCATGCTCTTTCTAACAATTGATGTTACATATATGTAAGATCGAATTATACGAAATGCTCGGCATTGCGTATTACGTAAAAGCGCTCCAGATCAACCAG
>NW_008776874.1:0-301 GCF_000715545.1 Opisthorchis viverrini
CGGAATACCACCGGCAAATTACTCAAGGAGACGGAGCTGTATATTGAAATCGTCCATCCGCATTACGAATATTGACCAGTGGATCATGAAACTGCGACTTGACCATAGATCTGCTCCATAATTTCTATTCGACCGGAAATGTCTCAATTTCACCAACTCATATTAGTTCGAGCTAGACCAGTGCTGGGCATGGCGAGTGACAATGAAGAAATACATCACTTCACTGAGAGCATTAGATAAGAAAATCCCGGATGTCTCTTGGACTTACTTGCAGTTGTTTTGTCTCCGTTTCCTCATAGAG
>NW_008776875.1:0-301 GCF_000715545.1 Opisthorchis viverrini
GTTGGTCGTAAAAATCATAATTTCAATAACTGGCGATGGTGTTTTGTGTAGTATCACTAATAAAGAATGAATCATCTGAAAAACGCAAAGTTATCGGTCATTGATGCTGTCTTAACTGTTTTGATTCTGCCTCGATAAATTATATTTAAACTGTCCGTTGGATGATAGACACGAATTGGATACATGTAAGTGCATCTGTGACGGGAAGTGCACACTTAGAAGACCTTCATACACGTGACTTCTGTTCATTAGGTAAGGGAACCCGTATTATTACGTGTTCTGTTTCATCAGTGACTGCCCT
>NW_008776876.1:0-301 GCF_000715545.1 Opisthorchis viverrini
TTTTTTATTGTTGAAAACCAGCAGCTTGGGCTTACTATGGAGCTATAAGAAGCCTTCTTCAGCCCTACAGTCAACTACGGATATTCCTGCGACAGACGATATGAAGGTGTCATCAAGAACGGACACAACGCGCCGATTATGCTGAAAACTTCAGCTAATTCGATTTTGGCTCAGTTATGTATCACAAGACCAAGGTATGACAATGAGACCTCCAATAGCCCCAATTTCTTCTAACATCTACATGGAAAGCTTTAACCAGATTCCACAGTCCACCGAAGTGCTTTGGCGTTACCGATGACGC
>NW_008776877.1:0-301 GCF_000715545.1 Opisthorchis viverrini
GTTGAATTCGCACCCTACGTACATATTAGCAGCGCACATACATGCGGGATCCCTGTTCACCAAATTCATCGTGGGAGCTATTTCAAGGGTTCCAAAATGGTTTGCTAAGGGTGTGTTCATCTTAAGAAAGACTAATTAAATAAAGCATCTACTTCAACTTGTGAGACCCTTTGGTCATCCTCACCGTTAACCAACCCGTCCGCTTCCAACAACTGCGCAACAATGGGCGTAGTGTTCTAGAATCCTGACTCCTGTCAATAAGCGGAATGTTCACCATCACACACACAAACACAGCAAGAAG
>NW_008776878.1:0-301 GCF_000715545.1 Opisthorchis viverrini
CATCACAATACTAAAACCGCGGCAAATTAAAATGTTTGTCTAAATGTCGCCCAAAATTGATTTACGGACACTAAACAGTGAACATACAACGGTGCATTGTAACATTAAGCGGCGAATCTCAGCGCGGCCGACTGCGGAAAAAACGTAATTGGATTCTTGCCCAAATGCTTACTCAAGCCTTTAACCACAAAACCTGGACGGGCAAATCGCAACAATCGTGTTGCAAATGGAAAACTAAAGGTATTTTCTGTTTTTTCCAGAATGCCACAGCACTTTTATGCGGTTTCCACTTCTAATCTAA
>NW_008776879.1:0-301 GCF_000715545.1 Opisthorchis viverrini
CAGTCTGAGTGAGCCAAGAATTGAGCAACTCTAAACAGGGCTAAACATCTCCTTTTGTTCAATGTACTGGTTACTTCCGAAAATGTATACTACAGATCGTCTGGCGCCTCCGCACTAGTTCCAGTCAGTAAACTGGTCATCTGGTTGACTTCACCAAATTATCGGTCAGAGCGCTGCCTTCTCATCAAATGCCGGTCACTGTGGCCTCCATATCTGTGTCGCTCCGTATCACTCTTGGTGAGAATTTCTCAAATCCGACCTCACCGGATCATCTAAGACCGATCTCCGTGTCATCCATTCT
>NW_008776880.1:0-301 GCF_000715545.1 Opisthorchis viverrini
GCTACTTTTTGCTCAGGGCTTCCACAAGAACTAAGCAAACTTCTTCCACGAGCGCCTCACCAACGGCGTACAATTTTCTGTTTGACGACGACAATATTCTCATTGTACCACCGACTATTTTTAAGGGTGCGACATTTTGCTCTCTTCGTCCGCCGCAATTCTTCTGAAGATCAGACCCTACGTAGGCTATTGTTGGTTGATTACCATCCTAAGTCTAAAGTCATTTTGGATAGTGCTGGTGAAATTTACAGGTCACATATTCATCATTTCTCGTAGGCTTAACATATTGAGAGTACTGGTC
>NW_008776881.1:0-301 GCF_000715545.1 Opisthorchis viverrini
TGTGGCCAACCGGCCTGGTCCGTCGCTTGACGTTTTGTTGCTCACATCCTAGGGAGCTATTCTCCCTCTTCAAGTAATCAGGCTCTCTGTTGTGTTAATTTTTTGCGGTACCCCGCATCCAAAACGTCTTCGGAGTGACTGTGTAACTGTCTCGAACAAGATAGATCTAGCTTGGAGTCGGCTATGTCCCACATAGACAAGTTGATGAATCTTATACAACAAAGTTAGTTTGACAGTGTCGTTGAAGGAGGACTGCGAAATCAGAGGATTCAAAAAGATTGCTTACCAGTATGAATGTTAG
>NW_008776882.1:0-301 GCF_000715545.1 Opisthorchis viverrini
AAAATTGTCTGTTTGTGCTACCCCACATCTTCCACTAACGCATGCACGGGGTGCCAAAATACCACAATGGACAGTCTATTTGCATGCTATCTTGCTTGAGCTGATCCAAGCCTGTCTTTACCACCCTGGTGGATAAGAGAGCTTCCCTACCCATAGTATATGTGTAATTACAAGGATCCTTCTTCAAAAGGCCCATATTTTGCGTCCCCTCAAATGGAGCTTGTAGAATACATCAGTTGAAAGCGTGATTGAAGCGGCTGTCACACTTAGCCAAAGCCGCTCAGCATTTAAGCTGCCCTGG
>NW_008776883.1:0-301 GCF_000715545.1 Opisthorchis viverrini
CGACTGAAGGTATAAACAACAGTCGGAAAGCTGTACCTTTATGGGCGAGTCGCGAGAAGAACCCGGATGCGAAAATGGTAATTTCCATCATTCTCCTGGTTGATATCCCAGGGGAATCAAGGACTTTAATAATCTGTCGCATTTATCCCCGGTACGGTGCGGCCATCGAAGTTTACGCAACCACTCTGGAGCATGCCAAAAGTTTACCCCGTGAACAACACTCCATGGGAGACCTGAAATTTTTATTTCGTCCAAGACAAATAGACGGAATCCTAAGAGTACTCTCCGCATCATACAGGAA
>NW_008776884.1:0-301 GCF_000715545.1 Opisthorchis viverrini
GCCTCATCAGTAGTATCTGCTATTACACCCATACCTTATTTCAAGTACGGTTGCACCGTATCACTGCAGATTTTTAACCTCATTTCTGACATGCTTTGGTGTTAGATCTGCAGGTTATTTGATCAAACATGATTGTTCAGGGGCATCCAGCGTGCGCTGGCCCAGCACTGGTAAGATGCTTGCTTCACGTGTTAGATGTTTGGAGTTCGAACCCCGACAAGGCCAAGGATATGCACTGCAGATAAGCTCTAATTAGAGAGGAACTCAAGTCCAGTTCTTTCCCCTTTGGTGAAAGATGACG
>NW_008776885.1:0-301 GCF_000715545.1 Opisthorchis viverrini
TTCTTACAGCTGACAATGATGATGACGGTCATCCTATCCTATCCTCGCGAGCAAGCCCAATGTTTTTCACCAATGAACGTCGTCTATTTGCTTTTGTGGCAATTGGGCCAAACGCATGGCCAAGATAACCTGGCAAAAGAATATCTTTTCTTCACACCTCTTGGCTTGAAATTTACCACCTACTATTAGGTTACTTCCACCTTAATAAGCAGAACCCTCCACCGGATTTAATAGTGTATATTCTCGGCCGATGGGTGACATGCTGTAGGCATGACCATAATGGTACGGTCAGAACAGAAGC
>NW_008776886.1:0-301 GCF_000715545.1 Opisthorchis viverrini
TAGTACTGATGAGGCATGCTGGTAGTACGTTTCCTCGTAAATGCGCCCCTGCTGCCAAGTTCGACACACCAGCCAATCGCCAGCAGGCCATGAGGCTGTTCAAGACGGCTAGCATGGGACCTGAATGTGACCTGAACGTGTTCTTTGCCAGACTGGCGCTTTGCTGGAACTGGATGGAGTGTTGCGCCATCAGGTGCTGTCTGACCACTTTGTCGAATGTGTGCCCAGTTGCGACTGCTGAGAGCGACTGCCCAAAAGGGTGTGAAGCGACCAACTAGACGAACGGATAGCAGCCATCAAG
>NW_008776887.1:0-301 GCF_000715545.1 Opisthorchis viverrini
TGATGATGGTCCGCAAATTTCTACATGAAGACGGCGGTACACAACTTTGAGTTTCGAAAGGCAGTAACGTTAATCTCTCGACTTCCTTTCAGTTATCTTGTATATTTGTCACAACCGCCCCATTAGTCGTCGGTGTCGCTCTAATTTAACTGTCGAAGGGTTCAAGGTTCGTACGCTTCACCAACTCTGTCGTCTTCGTTCGAAAGCGTTAACATTGGTTTGACAACCTGTAGGAATCTTTCTTATAAATCCTAGCGCTGGGGTCGTCTCTGTGTAATGACCGACCGTATGCTGGTCCACC
>NW_008776888.1:0-301 GCF_000715545.1 Opisthorchis viverrini
ACCTCAGATTCCATCCAACTGCATAAAAATCACTTGGGAAAATGTCGGTTTAGCGAAAAATGGGAGGCACGCATGTCCACTTATGCTTCGGGACTGTGAGCGGAGCCGAATTTGAGTCCGTTTCCCCAGAGTCCTGCCACCATACTTACAAATGATGATGTGACCGTATCAGTACTCGGTCACATTCACACGGACACTGATAAAGACGAAAAAATCTAGAAGATTCCGGGACCAAACTGAGTGGGAAGAGATGAACAGTCGGTTGAAGTCACAGTACACTTATTTAAAATCTAGGTTCACA
>NW_008776889.1:0-301 GCF_000715545.1 Opisthorchis viverrini
TTGTCTAAATAGCTTATGAGGCACAGCCGTCAGGATGAACAATACCGCAGTCACCCAGATGCAATATTGTGAGCAAGGGCTATCAGAAACACCATTCATGGAGGCTTCTGCATTCGCACGCGGTGCGCGTCAGACTTCAAGTTTGATGGGCTATATAAATCAAAATAAAGTATAAATGTATCACTCTTTAATGTACCTGTCGAAGTTTTCACGTTGCAAAAAATTGTAATAACCTCAACATTGGGGTCGGTGACGCAGGAAATTCTCTCTATAGCAGAACTTAGATCGACATTCCTGTCGC
>NW_008776890.1:0-301 GCF_000715545.1 Opisthorchis viverrini
CTACAAACTCGGTGATTCAAAAGTGATACTAGAAATGGTTGGCTGCCAGCTATAAAAAAAACCAGATTTGACTCTGTTCCTTGATGATGAGTGGCCATAAATCAATCTCCTAAAAGTGCGTTTTTAGAAGTAAAGAATGCGAGAAACTCAAATTTTACCGTTTCCTGTCGAACATAAAACAAGAATAAGAATTCAGATTGTGAACATTTTGTTCGTCTATTAGAGAAGAGCAAACAACACTTGTCAACCGAAGGTACTGGTCCAGAAAGTTACCCCATCTCCGGCTTTTCGCAGGAGAAGA
>NW_008776891.1:0-301 GCF_000715545.1 Opisthorchis viverrini
AACCTTGTGAGTAGTACATCAGAAATCCAGCATTATTTGGCGGACACTTTCCAAGAACCCAGGCCACTCGATTGTGCGGCACGCAGCCGATTTAAATAAACATAAGCATAACGTTTTCGGTGTTCTAGAGACTTTATCTAGTGAAGGCAGCAGAAATAGTCTAATCAGATTGGTAAACCGTGCACATTTTCCGGTATCAACGACCGTAGCCACTGGAGTTCTTACCTGAAGTTTTCGGACAGACTACTGATGTAATACTAAAGATCTTGAGTGAATACGAGCTAAATCAAAAAAGAACTGG
>NW_008776892.1:0-301 GCF_000715545.1 Opisthorchis viverrini
TTTCTCTAAATTTACCGCCTGACTCCAAATTTGTCCACGCCCGAATGCAAATAATCTACAGGAAACTCATTTACCGTATACTCGATCTTCTGAAGCACACGAGACGCCTGGACGCGTCAGTGTCCAACATATTAGCTGACTGGGATGTTCATTTCTCGTTTTGGTGAGCGCATCAGGCTATCAAGCGGCTAGACAGACTAGGATTCACGGTATTTCGATTGCATTAAGAAATCTGTGGTCAACATCAGAAGGCACAAATCAACTGGATGCTCTAGGAACGGTCCAATGATCTCATCCATGA
>NW_008776893.1:0-301 GCF_000715545.1 Opisthorchis viverrini
GCTTGAACCAAGAAGTTAGACACCTTCTACTCGTATTTTTTACTAATATTTTCTGTACACGGTTCTGCGGTCTATCACACAACCGGCCAGGACCAAGGTGGCGCACCATTTTGCTCGTGCCAAAGCAAGGCCATTGTTGTTTATTTAGATCACCTGTTGCTCTACTTTACTGTAACTAGCAGAACGACCTGTTCTTCATGGCGCTGGGTCTAACATCCACCTGAGCTAAGTTCTTCTAAGATCTGGTGCTACAGAGTCGCCAAAGAAGTCAGCTCCGTCTTTTTGCTATTTTTCGGCCGCA
>NW_008776894.1:0-301 GCF_000715545.1 Opisthorchis viverrini
CTCTTGATTGTCGTTTGCGTTCTTTTGTTTCTGTGGGTACGTTAATGCTGCCGCAAGTAGTGTGAAGGGAAAACTAGGCCAAAAGCGTACTTCAAAAAAGTGGACACTCAGTGAGTTTGACAGACCGGCAATTTAGTGCATTGGGTGAAAGACTGTGGGCCAAAACAGAGATAACGAATAACCTTATCATTAGAATTGGCTGCAGAGGGTTATACAGAAAGGTACTCAATATGCAAACACCGAACGGAAATATTAATAAGGTAGCACCTCGAGGCAGACAAGCGTTTAGGGGAGGGAAAGC
>NW_008776895.1:0-301 GCF_000715545.1 Opisthorchis viverrini
CGAGAGGACAGAGCGTCCAACATATGTGAAATGTCGTCGCTTTATTCCTTAGACGGAGATAAAAGCGCAGCGGACCAATCCACACCCATGTTGCAGACTCCAAGGTGGACTGGGTCAGCTGGACTGAATCAGTTAGCCCAATCCACCCAGAGGTCAGCCACAAGCGTTTACCTCAAAGTTGGGGACTGCTTTTAGAGTTTCAAAGACAGTAAAAATGCAAAATTGATGGCCGCCAGCTCCACGCCGTCAAAAGTTCCCCGTCTGATTATAGATTGGGTCGTTACTCTTGACCCTGAGAGAC
>NW_008776896.1:0-301 GCF_000715545.1 Opisthorchis viverrini
AAAAAAGCGATGTAGTTCATCCTTGCTATAAGATATTTTCGCGATGCTGCCAAGTGAAGGTCCCTGATGGATTTAAGACAACGACGGATATCCATATTCTTTGATAGACTTGGTTGGTATCAAGAACAGTCAGATTAGAATGAATCGAATGAAATATGATCGCTCTGTCTGGAACGGTGTCATAATCTATTTCAATCATTGAGCTCACTGGGACTAAAAAGGTGCGACGTCATCTAATTTGATATGTGGGTTTTGGATCCATAAATTACGGTGGAACGTGGCTGCACAGTGATCAGTACTC
>NW_008776897.1:0-301 GCF_000715545.1 Opisthorchis viverrini
GTAAAGTTACCTAATCGAATTACATTTTCGCACCAAAGTTGTAATTTTCATTGTTGTGCACTCTACGGGGATCACTGTAGAATTCCTAATTTTTTTCTGAGTAAAAGATAACTAGTCACACTCAGTCGAATTTGTGGCAGAAGTTGCACTCGTCCCCGGGAAAATTTATTCCAAAAGAATCCCGGGAACCAACATCCAGCGGCATTTATGTGCCTTTCATTTCTTTCTACTCGACCTGCATGTTAGCTTCTCGCAAAAAAAACCACTGTCAATTTTCATTTTTTTATTCCAGAAATCCGTT
>NW_008776898.1:0-301 GCF_000715545.1 Opisthorchis viverrini
CATCTAGAGATGATACTTTTGACATTTTTATTTGAAGTGCTGGTTTTTGCCTAGACTGTCTGAGTAAGCAGAACGAGGCCCACGAACCTTAGCTTTTATGCTGGGTTAACAGTCGACCCCCACCACACCCATTCTTATTTTCTTTTGCCTTCTTATTATCTGAGATAAACCTAATGATTTTGTGACAGTAAGGCAATATTAGCACCAGTATGTGTTGATGATTCCTGTAACTGTAAATGTAAAACGACCAGGGTTTGACCAAAAGTTGCTGGCCGTGTGTATTATTCTGTAGTTTTCTGAC
>NW_008776899.1:0-301 GCF_000715545.1 Opisthorchis viverrini
TCACACGTTGCAACACCCCTTTTGATTTAATTGCATCCTGAAAGTAACAGATCAATTTCGATCCGAATCTGCTGCTGTGTGTCACGCGTCGATATCCTCGCTGATCGAGCATGTCTTTCGAGAATCGATTCATTACCTTTTTGGCGATAAGACATGATGGAGAATCAGCGTGGCCCACAGTGGAAGTTCGCACATTAACTGTGGTGAATTCACAATTAGTAAACGCAATTGCCAAATATTACAGTCGATTAGCTGTGTGAACGGATATGCCGTTCTGGGAGCCAAAAACTGGTAGCAGAGA
>NW_008776900.1:0-301 GCF_000715545.1 Opisthorchis viverrini
AATTAGGATTACTGGGTTCCGTCCAGCGGAAAGCCGCAGAGACCTTCCAGGCATCGATATGGGGCCGCATGGTCTACAGCACAAGGAGTTAAGGGCTGGTATGAAGCAGTGCATTGTTCCTCATCCATGGCGGTAATTTTTTGTCCCAAGCCAAAAGATGAAGTGTGCTCTTCTTTTGAACATGGTCACAACTGAAGAAATCCTGAGCTGCCGGCGGACATCAGAACATGGCAAACGACAGACTAATTTCTCAGGGCGGGATGCCTTTCTGTTTCCGTGTGAACCATACAGGTCAAATCAC
>NW_008776901.1:0-301 GCF_000715545.1 Opisthorchis viverrini
ACCTGTTTGCCCGAATCGATGCATTACACCCATGTACCCTTTGAGACTGGCTAAACGCGCGAAGTCTGATACAGGTTGATTACATATACATGCAACTTTATTTTCGTACCCAGAAAACCTGTCCTTTCATTGTACATTTTCCAGAGAACTCCAAACCAAATTCCTCGCAAACTACTCGTCTGTGCACAGAAATTCAGTGTTGAGTTAGACAATGCAAAGTTGATCCCCATCAACTGCATGTGTCTTCATTGCTTCGGGACGATTCGGATAATCTCGCTTGATCCACGTGATCTTCTTATAT
>NW_008776902.1:0-301 GCF_000715545.1 Opisthorchis viverrini
AGCACACCAAGTCTGATCAGTTACTTTGGTAAATTGCCCGCAGTCAGGGAGGTATTAGTGACAATTTTTGTATGACAAGGACTTCAATAACGCATGGGCGAGATCGACCATGGACTGGCATTTAATTTGTATAACATTGGGTGGATAAAATTACCGGAGGAGCAAAATGAAACTTCAGTTCAGATTCCGTTTTGCTGATGAAGCCAGACGGTCTTATTAAGCAGAAAAACACATCGCTTGTAATTAACTCTGGAGGAAGAACAAGTCACACGACCAATCTTCCATCTGCGAAGTCGTCACA
>NW_008776903.1:0-301 GCF_000715545.1 Opisthorchis viverrini
AACGTCTCCATCTCACCTGGTATGCTTTAATAACATTCACTCATTCCGCAGTCAATAATCCGAAGTAAAATATTCAAAATCATCTACCCCCGAGATTGTTGCTTGACAAATGAGTACAGTCAACCAGTTGTGTGTGATATGTTCTTCAGTTGAGATATAAACTTGATGGAAGCTGAAGAACTCCTGACGAGCCCTATGGATGACGATGTTAGTGGGTTGTCAGCAACCTTGTGAGTAGTATGCTGCACTGTTGAAGACAAACCACAAATGGCCACGACAATCTTGCACAGTCATCCCAGGG
>NW_008776904.1:0-301 GCF_000715545.1 Opisthorchis viverrini
TCACATCGGATTGATGCTCTACGCAATACATACGTTGGATGTATTTCAAACAATAACCGAAGTTGAGGACCGTGTGGTTGCCACTGCGCTCCGCATTGTGAATGGATGGTACATGTCTGACGCTAGCACGGAAAGCAGACAAATCGAGATTCCAGCTCTTGCTGATGGTGTTTACTGGTTGCTTCGATTGCGCGTCGGATGGAGAGCATCAGTTCCAATAGGAGAACGTGTAGAAATGCTTGGCCGACTGGGTGCAACAGCGCGAAACCAAATCACTTGCTACTATGGTCACAAGGAGGCC
>NW_008776905.1:0-301 GCF_000715545.1 Opisthorchis viverrini
ATGCCAGACGGCATGCCACCCACAATTTGAAAATAAAAATTATTATTGTTATGCCGACAGAGCTGTCCCCTCGGGATGCAAAACAGACGTGGGATTCGTCGAATGCGCCCAAGAGCCGCTACGAAAATGGTTTTTGGCCTTGAATCCGTTGATTATGAAACTGGTTTCGCGGTGCTTGGCCTACTTCCCCTGTAGCATCGACGCCCCGGGGAGACCCATTGCTCACTCACGCCCTGTTTGAACGAGATTTGGCCGACACGTTTTCTACTGTTGACATAAGTAATATATGGCGGGGACATGG
>NW_008776906.1:0-301 GCF_000715545.1 Opisthorchis viverrini
TTCTTATGAAAACGTAAAATCTTGATTTCTGGTTTTAGAACTATCAACTGTATGGAAAATACGGGACCAATTGCTCTCGCGAGCAACGTAAATCGAGCGGAGGCAAGTATATTCTGGTGACATAACTAAGGTGGGTGAACTGACAGCTTGGTCTTTTAAATGACATGAAAGCCTGCGCACGCGAATTACTGGATCATCCCAATGCTGCATACGTTGACCTCCAATCATGCGGTGGATGGCGGTTTGTTTTCCTTGCCCCACAAAACAGGAGCGCAACGGTTAGTTTGCAAACGGTGGTCAT
>NW_008776907.1:0-301 GCF_000715545.1 Opisthorchis viverrini
GGAGTGTGATTGGTTCAGCTGTCATGGACGACATAGTCCTTACGAAGGCTATTCTATGTACTTTGGTCATGTGATCATGGGGTACTAC
The DNA here is from genome assembly GCF_000715545.1 of Opisthorchis viverrini. Taxonomy (NCBI): domain Eukaryota; kingdom Metazoa; phylum Platyhelminthes; class Trematoda; order Opisthorchiida; family Opisthorchiidae; genus Opisthorchis; species Opisthorchis viverrini. The sequence goes on from NW_008776907.1 coordinate 89, forward strand.
GAAGGTCTAGGGGTGCGACCGGACGAAATACCGAAATGCAGAGACAAACTGCAAAGCAAATAAGCTAGGTCTTGTTAGCTTCCCATAGCAATGTCTACCGGACAAGGTTGTCAGCCTGTCCATCTGTATTGATGCTAGTGTCCGGAAACCGTCGGACGTTATTTCGACGACAATGCTTGCGTGGTTTTTCCGGCCAACACACTTCGGATTTGA
>NW_008776908.1:0-301 GCF_000715545.1 Opisthorchis viverrini
GTTTGAGTTTGTCATCAATAGCTGGAGATTATGCGATAACTTGACTTTTGTAGGAGAGTTGTGCATCTTGAATGTGATCTCTAGTGGCTAAGTGACTTTTCAAAAGGGTAGAAAGTCGTGGGTTTCAACCAAAAACGTCATTACCAAAGGAGTGGTCAAAATGATGATTAGTCAGTACAATGGAGAAATAATGTATTATCCTACGCTGAATAGGGTTAAGACGTCAAATCGCGACTGCCTGATTAACTTCTGATAGTGGAACGCTGTTGGACAGGCGTTATCAATGAGAACACATCCATCA
>NW_008776909.1:0-301 GCF_000715545.1 Opisthorchis viverrini
ACGGTTCATTCAAACATTGGAAGGTAAAACAAAAAGTAGGGGAGCATTTTTGGAGTCCTTTATTTGTGCAAGTGCACAATTCATACAAATATTAGCTTCCAATATTTCCCGTGAGAGCGATGTGAATATTCTCATTGTGGAGCGAGGAGAGAAAAACTTGTGAGGAAATGAGTCGCAGGGTATGGAACCACTATTCCCTGAACTTTTGAGTAACAATGTCAGGTTGCTGCGGCGCAGTGCTTCAGTTCAAACCCAACAAGTTGCTGGCAAAAGGAGTTGATTACGCGCTATCTGGGAGTGG
>NW_008776910.1:0-301 GCF_000715545.1 Opisthorchis viverrini
TAGGTTCTTCCAGTCGACCTTCCAAGGCAACGGCACCCGATAGCGACCGTCTAACAAGCTTACAGACTGCTCTGTCTTTCATAATCTCCTTGTTCTCTAGGGACAGTGATTTATCTGTACCCTTACTTTCGTAGAAATCCGATTCAAACATTTTCAGTATGTGATCCTCAACACTAGGTTCCGTACTGAGGTAATTCACTGATATTCGTTTGGGTCATGCAGGTGCGGCCGGTTCGAAAACTGCCCATCCCAAGACCGTTAGATATGTGTATGGATGTTTCGGAGAACCCAGACGTTGCTC
>NW_008776911.1:0-301 GCF_000715545.1 Opisthorchis viverrini
GGGTAGTGCAAATTTCGCGGGGTGACTGGATGAGCAAAAACGAGTTGCACGACGGGAAAGCATGGAGGTGTGCTAATTTTGACTGACATCTCCCGTGCTAGTGGCAAACTGAAGGAAGTGAGAAAAGCACAGTATCCCGATAAAAAAGTTTTTAATTTTTTGGCTAGAGGTGATGAATCAATTAAGCATACATTTAGACGCTGGTATGAGTGGAAAATATTATAAAACAGTCCCATCGATGCTCTAGAGCTGGCGGGCGGGATGTCTTAGTGATCAGAGCACGAATTTACTGACCGGAAGG
>NW_008776912.1:0-301 GCF_000715545.1 Opisthorchis viverrini
ATTGTCTAAAAAATTCCCGAGGCTAACGCCATATTTGCCCCAAAAACAGCGCCCAGCCGGATAGATTAAAAGCATCCTAAAATGATCTGGCATCTTCCTGAATAGAGGTCTTAACAACTTTTTTAAAAAGTTAGCCAAAGATGATATGGGAGGTGACCCGGCCTTTTTTGAAATGCGGAACCGTTTTAAATCAGGAACCAGGCAATGGTACATACGCAAACAAGTTACCATAAAAGACCTCGCCAAGAAAATTGAAATGCGCTACTCATGTGCACAGGATATTGCCGCAGAAATAAGCCAA
>NW_008776913.1:0-301 GCF_000715545.1 Opisthorchis viverrini
TTTTGATAGTAACGGCTTTTGATTAAATTCAGATGTGCAAGGATGAGGTAACCTTGCAGAGATAGTTTGTTATGTCTTAGCCTAGGTGCACCAGCCTCCACAAGAGCTACGTCATTAGATGAGGCAGATATGATATGGAGCATATCTGGAGAATGCCTATTCGAAATTTAGTTGTATCCAACCGCAAATGCATCAGAGTGCATGATTATTGCATCCCATTCATTAGGACTAAGACATCCGTGCTACAAATTCGAATATTGGCACATTGTACAAAATGGCATATAAAATGCACCGTGAATTC
>NW_008776914.1:0-301 GCF_000715545.1 Opisthorchis viverrini
TATTGGGGTTGCCTAACACTTTCAGCGCTAACTTTAGCATTTGAATCATAATGAAATAACGGCTCTTTGAAAAAATACGGAAAATAATGATGGCATATGTTTCTGTGGAAACTGGGGCAAATGAAACAAAATCGAATATATTAAACCACTAATTATGACACCAGATTTCGAAAATATTGTAGGCTTCCTTGCACCGGCCAATCCAAATGCCTCCGGATTTGCATACTTTTACGAGCTATATTGCCACGAGCGGCACCGCAGTACTAAAGCTTGCAGGAGAACTGGGTTAAAATGCATAATC
>NW_008776915.1:0-301 GCF_000715545.1 Opisthorchis viverrini
AGTTAATTTGCAAGTTCAAACTACAACGGGCCAAAGTAGGTCCACGTTGCGCCCAACCCATTGCTACAGCCCAGATCAGTTACTCTTTTCGTGATCCGCGAAAACTGCACGTGGAAAACATCCGCGTTGTGCCCTCTGCTGGTACACATCCTTGGTGGGTTATTCTGACCACCGCCAGAACACTGCTCATCACTCAATCTCCTTCGCCATTGCATTGAACTCAAATCAACCACTCGCTATGCCCCCCTCACAAGTAATTGCAAATTCTTCCGCAAAGACACACATGACTTGTGGCGTTGCC
>NW_008776916.1:0-301 GCF_000715545.1 Opisthorchis viverrini
TTTCAAGAATACTTCTTAGACGACACGTCGAGATTTGAACTGTTGGTTCTGTGTATAAGTTCTGGGTGGTAGCTGTCGGTTGGTGGATACAATTAAGGGACAATTGATGAAGAATATACCTATGCTCATCGCAGATGTCAACAAACGGAAACCAGTGAACACCACAAACTGGAAAGTTGTGTGTGAATCGGGGTTAATTTGAATGTCGAATGGGATTTATCTGAGGTCACGTAGGAAGCCCGTGAACCCCTTTTTGAATAGGTTCTTTGTGTGGCTCATTCCCGGCAACTGATGGTTCTGC
>NW_008776917.1:0-301 GCF_000715545.1 Opisthorchis viverrini
AGGTTGGGATGGGCCAAATACCCTTCTTCCGGGTGTCATTTCGGAGGGGTGGGTCACCGTACAACTGTCACACCTATCGTACGGGTACATACAGACAGTGGTTTAACTAATACCGTGGGTGGAGCTCGGATGGTGGACATCACAGATTTCCCTTTCGACGATCCGGGTTAGCGAATCCTTGCATGGGGGCCTCAACTTGACTAGCGGTCCATCCTTAGACGTAAGAGATACTTGTTGTCTGAGCGCAACACTTGACCATCGACGCAGCTTGCTATGTATAGGTTACTCTTCACAAGAGAGG
>NW_008776918.1:0-301 GCF_000715545.1 Opisthorchis viverrini
CAAGCTGACTGTCTAACATCGCCGAGTTGCAGGTTGAATTGTGGTCTGACAAGCATGATCAAGGAGTTGGTCCAAACTTCCTGGGTCTCATTTTTGATTATCTTTCGGCGGCTTCGGCTCACCTGTTAGGCAAGAATTAAAATGTTTTATAATTACGAGTGCTAGGCGAAATTCTCGGGGATTCAGATTGTCGAAAGTGGTGGTTCGACTGATGCATACGACAACTGAAACGCAGGTAGAATATGTGCCCCACCGCCTGGCGCTGAGGGTTCAAGCAAGATGCATATGATGGTAAGTGCCT
>NW_008776919.1:0-301 GCF_000715545.1 Opisthorchis viverrini
TGTTTTGTGGTTTGGCTTTTGAGTCACATGTTATGACGGAGAACCCTAACTGTCATCCTCTGTAAGCATAGGCGTTCTGGATTTGCTCCAGCGTACGTAAAACCGTGGGTCACAAGGCAGCAAACAGCCTTCCTTCTAACACCCACGTGTTCTCTTTTCGCCCTTATCCCACTGGAGTATGAGTACTCCCTCTTCAGGTGCCAGCGCCAGACCTGAACTCTTTGTTTGCCTGACATCACGGCAAGCCACATCTTCTGTGTGTCCAGTAAAAACCCAAACAACTGGGAGTCATGAAGTGCTT
>NW_008776920.1:0-301 GCF_000715545.1 Opisthorchis viverrini
CTAGCTAGAATTTCTGGTGGCCATTCAGGATTTAAATTGAAGTCTCACATATACAGTGGTTAGTTTAACCACCAATTTGAGATAATTTTCTCTGCGTTTTGACACACTATCTCGCCAACAAATCAATGTTTAAGCTTGTTTTCCGATGGAGAATGCGGTTTCCCCGTCGTTGCCGGCGGACGTGGACGAGCAAGCCTTTAGTCCTACAACCGTTGGATATTGGTTTCAATTTCCGTTATTCAACGGAAGCTTCGTACTGGTATTCAGAAATCTAGGCGGACCAGGCAATCCTACTGAGTTG
>NW_008776921.1:0-301 GCF_000715545.1 Opisthorchis viverrini
GGCTCTGATTAAATCGTGTTTCCGTTCGCAGATCGTTGCGACGAAGTCGCACGCCTTCCAATAGCAAAAAAAGTGTTCATTAGCAGAGCGAGCATGTGACGAGAATGTCCCTAATCTGGCGTCTTGGTTACGTGTAACGTAGACAGAGGTATGCTAGGCCGAACAGTGACTACAACCGCGTTCACGACAGATTTTGAAATCGTTCTTGCACGTTTGAAACGAACCCATGCACCTAGAAGCCGGCATTGGGAGTGTCCGGGTAAATGTTGAGAGTAAACAGGTTTACCCATACAGAATATCA
>NW_008776922.1:0-301 GCF_000715545.1 Opisthorchis viverrini
TGGAGCATATAAAGTACATTAATGATCAATTTTTATGTTTGTGTTTTCCTGAAACCCGTGGCAGAATCAATCTAGAGTGGAATGCCCACTGACTACAGACTCGCACAAAAACTCGTTCTCAGACAGAAAATTTCAAGCCTCATCTGTTAAACGCAATTTGTAGGATTCGGCGATCTTTAAGAAGACGTCTTTGATTCAACGGCAAAACTCCTATATCTTGAACCGCATAAGTTTTGCAGAATTCCCCGTGGAGTGTCTGCAAGATTGTCTGTAATCAGAAGCCTTCTACAATTTTTATATC
>NW_008776923.1:0-301 GCF_000715545.1 Opisthorchis viverrini
AGAGAAACTGAAGTCCTCAAATGGAGGCTGCTCAATGCACTAATAGAATGCAAGGAAAACAGATCACAACGCACCGCAATTCGAAACGGACCAATAGGATGTTGAGAAAGGTGTGTTCCCGTTAGCCAATCACTCAAATAAATGTCGGCTACTGGCAGTATGTAAATCTGTTACGTTTTGCATGTTGATCAGATAGCGGTTGGTCTTTTCACCGAGCTTGGCCCTCCCAAACCAGGAGACATCATCGGTGCAACTGAGCACTGATACCAAGCCCGGCGAACAGATCAATCGCCACCTGATT
>NW_008776924.1:0-301 GCF_000715545.1 Opisthorchis viverrini
TAAATTGTATCAACTGAAGCCCAGTAATCCAATGTTTTCAACAGAGAGCATCCCGGGCGGTATAACAAGGTTACATGTGTCAAGGATTTTGAGTGATATTTGTCCGATGATTTAATTTTTGTGTTAAACGTGCATGCAGAAATCGTTTATTTTACTTCGTTTCTTTCTGCCAAATAGCGTATCATCTGAGTTACAAACATTGGGCTATATATCAACGATTTAATTAAATTGTACTTTTTTCACGGCAAGTGCCCTTTTTTCAGTTGTAACAAAATCAAAGTCGGTGCTTTTAGCGACCGCA
>NW_008776925.1:0-301 GCF_000715545.1 Opisthorchis viverrini
GTATGCGTGCGTGCCTATTTGTGTTAGCAGTCTTCCGAGGCGTGCTATCGACTCAGCAGGCGACTCGCTTAAGCTGCTAACATTGTGGCCAAGTGGTAGTTTGTGACTGACGCATCGCCTTTCAACTCTCCGACCGCACAACTGTGGGGTCAATCGACGCAGCTAGAGGATAGCCTTGTATGTAGTTGGGACTGCCACACGACTCACATTGCAAGGTTTCCGGTACAAGTCCGTCCATGTTGAGAACCAATCATACATTGAAACGCTGACGCAGCATACTACTCAAAAGGTTGCTGAAAAC
>NW_008776926.1:0-301 GCF_000715545.1 Opisthorchis viverrini
TGAAGTAGCTCCTTATCGAGATTTTCGCATCAGAGACATCTGGTATTAGCCAGGTTTCTGAATGCTTGCGGGGGGCAGGCCAGTTGTTGAATATCGTGGAGTTTTTTTGGAAAGACTGAGGTAGTTTGTGGACAAGCACTTCAGCACTCCGCCGTGTCCAAATATGGGGTGCAGAGGTGTGCCAGCGGAGGTTGGCAGATTTAATATTTCTACGCCAGATTTGAGCACAAGGCTATGAAGCGGCTTCCGAGGTGTACTCATCTGTTTCCCGCACTGGTTTCACGGATTCACGGATTGATAC
>NW_008776927.1:0-301 GCF_000715545.1 Opisthorchis viverrini
ATTAAACATTGGTGCGAAGTTGCAACGATCTTGGCACGAAGACCGATGCTGGAACAACATCCTTTTTGTGATCACATTCAAACTGGAATTGTATATCAAATATTTTGTCTTGTTTAAGAGAAGTTCGAACTTCGGTTCAGGTGGAAGTACTTCCGGCTGGAGTTGCCGGAGGACAGTTGCCTCGAGGTTCTGGATGTGTTCATAACTAGCAGATGTAAACGCGAACATATCGACAAAAATCTGAACGGGAAGCTTTGGGAAGGATAGAAATTTTTTGAGAAATACACTCATTTGTGAATCA
>NW_008776928.1:0-301 GCF_000715545.1 Opisthorchis viverrini
GCCTTGAGGAACTCCAATGGAGACCAGCGTTGGAGAGTGGCCGGTCAAGCCTACTTTCACACGGAATGTTCTATCCTGCTTCAGAATGCGTTCCATCGGCTTGCATGGTGCGCTGGTGAGATAAATGAAGCTGTAGCTACTAGTGATAGTAAGCCGCTAGTTTCGGAGATCTACGTAACAATGCTCGCTGCCAAGCTGAGGAAAGACTGCCTTTTTCGACTATCGAAGCACCACGTCAGAGTGCTTCACCATTGTGAGGTTTCCTTATGGCCCCTTTGATGGACCTGATATGGTCCCAACG
>NW_008776929.1:0-301 GCF_000715545.1 Opisthorchis viverrini
CAGATGCCAAACCGTTTCTCATTTCCACTAGAACAGTTAATCGAACTGTTGTTAGTGTGGAATGCATTCACGATCTCACTTAGCCTAAGCCACTGGGCGGTCGATTATCCATCATTAGTTGGCCAACATAACAGCAGTCTGGCTCATACATGCTTGCCTAAGCGTTTTCGCTGCCATTTCCCTACGTCTACGTGAGCGTGTGACTTTCCTCTGGGTACGATTAATTCGTCAGTCCGACTAGGTCAATGTGGCGTACACGTGGTGGTGAACTGGCCTGAGATAGACCTACCTGTGAGTGAGT
>NW_008776930.1:0-301 GCF_000715545.1 Opisthorchis viverrini
TGTTCGACGCAGATATGCGCCGACCTAACCGAGCATTCTTTCTCTGCTCTGCTGCGTTGAAACATGCTTCCATCATCTCTCCATTTTTTTCATGTTGCGTTGGTTTCGCTTTTTAGCTAATACCAGTTTTACTTCTGACTGTAGATGAATGTTTAATTATGAAATGCTCGCCGATCTACAGGCGGATTTGTTTATGATAAATTTGGCGAATGTGAAAAGCGCCTTGTTCGCTGAACCGATTCGTGCGTGTAGACGGATGGTTGCTCTGCGAAATATGTAATCCGGTGGCAGTTCATTTGAA
>NW_008776931.1:0-301 GCF_000715545.1 Opisthorchis viverrini
TCCACACAAAGCTGAAACAATCTACACTTTTATGCAGGAATACTTCAAAAGAGGCTTTTGTCCAACAGCCTTCATCAAGAGTTGACTCAGATGATTATAATCTTTCCAAATTCGACTACGCGAATGTACCGCCAGGTGTGACGACACAATTTAGGACTCCTTACTCTAATCTGTGTGGACGAAATTTATGTAGGCTAGCACCGGATTGTGTTTTCTAACCTGTTACCAACTGACTTTCTAAAAAAGGTGACTGCCATGGCAGGTAAAGTACTTGAGTTACCTTGGCCTGTTTTATGAATTA
>NW_008776932.1:0-301 GCF_000715545.1 Opisthorchis viverrini
GTCGGAGAAATGAAACTTTTCAAAACCTAGCTGACTCTTTTACAAGTTACGCCACAGCTTCAGATAACAAAACCTCGGCATGAAAATGTTGAAGTCCACTTCAAGCTCTTGGATTGTACAGCTGGCGGATGGACTAGTATATCGGCGTTGTCAACTCACTACAGCTAATTGTCCGGATATAACGCCTGCGACCTATCTGTTACGCTTCTCGGTTTGATGTTGGATCAACACAAGCCCCCATACTACTAACAAACGCAATGCTTAGTTTTCAGTAATTTGCCACCCTCTCCCAGCGAAAAGG
>NW_008776933.1:0-301 GCF_000715545.1 Opisthorchis viverrini
TATTGTGAACGCTCGCCAGGTGAGAATTTAGACATTCTACTCAGATATGCGACTCGAAACTGCCTTTCGTGGAATAGCCACGGAAACGTTGTCAGATTCCGTGTTACGGCGAACGATTTTTTGAACTCTCGCCAGGTGAGACAATGTAGACAAACTCTGTCTGACATGCCGTGTACGGACGTGTGCGAAAAAGGGCAGCCTCAAGTGGGTTTTACCGAAATATCCGTTTTTTCTTAGCACAGCACTGAACTTGACCGGAATGAGCCAGGAACTCACCGTCAGTCGATGTACAATTTTACCC
>NW_008776934.1:0-301 GCF_000715545.1 Opisthorchis viverrini
TGGAACCCTACGGAGCGTTTCGTGAACCCCTCATTGGTCACAAAAATGAAAAATCGAAAAGCTGTGATAATAGTGATGTTCTCAACAGCGCACCATTCAGCTAATGCAATTCCCTCGTTTTCACATGACCACCCAGTCGCTTTTTGGCTGTGTATCACTATTACCTACTATCTTCACCTGAATGTCGATTGACGTTTTTGTGAATCGGGTAGTGTCGCTTCCCTGCAGTAGTTAGAAATGGTAACCACTCTTGGTTCCTGCTATTGTGGGTCGACTGTCGGTCGTTTTGAAACACATTTGT
>NW_008776935.1:0-301 GCF_000715545.1 Opisthorchis viverrini
ACTTAATTAGTGATTTAAATCCTCAGTACAAATCCATCGGTTGTTTACCACTTCGCAAATTTTACTCATTCCAAGTTTAGGCAAAGGGAGCTCTGCAAGACAGATGGTACACTGGCATGTGTTGTACTTTTCCTAGCCAGCGTAACCCATGGAACAAGAGTAAACTACCTGTTGTGGTAGAGTTGTCTCATACTAAAATCAATCCGGCGTGCCCAAGCATTGCTAATTCGATATTTTCACTAGGCTGGATTAGCGCTTCTTGGACACCGATGGCAAGAGAATGACAGCCTTTGCGCATCAG
>NW_008776936.1:0-301 GCF_000715545.1 Opisthorchis viverrini
ACACAAGCGACATGGAGCCCGAGAGCAAAGAATTCGATTCTATCAGTTGAACAATCTTGAAGATGGGCTGAACTTGAGGAGATCATCTAGGGCTATCAGTGACGGCTGCCCCGGTTACTTCATCATGGAAGATTCGGAAAGGAAGAGTCTTCGAAAGATCCGACGTCTTACAACATCGGGACATTCAGAGGATAACTTTGAGAACACTTGATGAGAATATCGAACCTGATCACCAAATTCGTGTAGCACCAGGAGCTGAGCAATGACTAGCGATGTAACGGTGATACTACTGATGAGGGGG
>NW_008776937.1:0-301 GCF_000715545.1 Opisthorchis viverrini
CAAGTGCAAGGTTTCACTGACCAAGTTTGACACAGTTTTGTCGGGATATTTCTTAAAAACGTTTAGTGGGGTGAGTTTGGTCACCGAGACCCTCATAAGTTTGGTGGTCTGTGAATCATTTTCTCATCAGCACGGTCCTTTACGCCAAGCAGTTTTTTGCATTACCAAGCACATTATATGGTAGATTCTGTCGGTAAAATCTTGCCTAAATTAATGCACAATGTGAACCCGAAATGAAGCATTTGCACTATATACATGTTTGTCAAAAAATGATTGTCATACCAGATCTCCAATGAAATGT
>NW_008776938.1:0-301 GCF_000715545.1 Opisthorchis viverrini
GGCACTTTTGATGACCACTATCGTATGTATCGACAATTCCCTTTCTTGTTCAGAATATGAGATACAGCGGACATTCACGTTTTAAACAAGTCTTGACTAGCTTTTGTCTCACGCTGTGGACTAAACCAAGTCAAGCCATGGCTACTTAAAGGACACCACACGAGTGTCATATGGGCTTAGCTTACTGGTACAGACCTAAAATGGTCCTAAAAGTGTTTTTTGTGACCACCGTTGTACAGAATGAATCGATTAATGACAAATACTAGCCACCCATGTGTGGGCTTCAGATGCGTTTGTCAGT
>NW_008776939.1:0-301 GCF_000715545.1 Opisthorchis viverrini
GCTGATTCATCAACAGCTGGTTGTAAAAATAAATCGTCGACGTAGGTTCGCAGCAACAGCGCTTGGCCTATTTCTGCACCGGTTCTGCCTTTGGTCCCTCCAGAACCCAGTAAGGTCGCCAATAAAAGCACGGCATTGATTGGAGACGTCAGAAAATTTTCATCAGGCGCTGGACGTGGGGCAGGAGAAAGAGATTGCATATTAGTCAGAAACTGGGGTCTGAGTACACTGATTGATCAAAACATTTGTTATAAACTAATGCTCGAAAGCACCCATCCAATGCAGAGTGAGGGGCTTTTTG
>NW_008776940.1:0-301 GCF_000715545.1 Opisthorchis viverrini
GGATCGAGGACTTCGCCCAATTTATCCCGGTCGGATCGGTCCCTGGCATTTAGTTGCTACCGCTCATCTGAAGGTCACAAGTGAAAAGGGTGTAGCAGTGATCTATACCCTCATCGCGGCAGTAAGCTCACCAGCGAGAAAACTCACGTCTTATGGTACTTTTAACTCACCAGAACTTGTTCAAACGGGGATTAGATAATTATTAGGTCTCCCCAGAGTCGACGATACTCTCGGGGGACAGATCACCGTGAGACACATTTTATAGTCCAGGTATTTAAGGCCGACAACCATTTTCGTAGCA
>NW_008776941.1:0-301 GCF_000715545.1 Opisthorchis viverrini
TTAGCACGTTCGGAACCTGTGGTTGTGGGACGGGGTTCGACGGTACAGAACGACTCGGTGGATGCTTGGGGATTGGTTGTGCACGAAGAGGCTAACTAGGTGGCTTAATGCAAGTGGCCAGACAAGGCTCATTGAGGATATGGATTATTGATGATCGGAGTACATTATTACCTCCGACGGCTAAGACGGAAATGATGCCGTCGTGGTGGTGTATGCCACTTTGCTGTGGGTAGTAGGATAGTTTTGCTTGGGGCAATTAGACACAGGAAAACTTGCGGTTCCCATCGCCGCCACCATCGCC
>NW_008776942.1:0-301 GCF_000715545.1 Opisthorchis viverrini
CGCTAGATTGGTGGTGTGAACTTTTGAAATTCTCTCAAGGGGGAATTCGTCCTGTAAGTAAAGTCAGTCTAATATGGAGAAACCGGGAAGCGGTGTGAAGCTTTCTTATCCTCATTTGGGGTCATTAGCTATTCACACTTGACGGAACTTTGCAGACTTTTGAGTCCTGGCTGGAAGCTGAACCCTAAGCCGTTGGGTCACGAGCGGCTTGGATTACTCGCACTTAGGCAGGATGCTGGGCCGCTCACCCTTCAGTCACAGAATCCCCGTCGTCACGTGGTCACATGTGTTGACTGGCTCC
>NW_008776943.1:0-301 GCF_000715545.1 Opisthorchis viverrini
CGAAAACCGTTTTGTACGGTAGTTCCGATCTTCACTTTTAATCGTTTTCGAGTTAAAAGAAAGATGTTCGTGGAGAGGAATCTAGCACGCAGTGAAAAAATGGTTCAATGTATCGATTTTTGTAACACGTATCTTGCAATTTTGACGACTTTGGTCACGACCTGGTCCACGAGGCGCATTCGTCTTATATTAGTGTCTACAGACAAAAATATTCAATGAGCATTTTGCAGTGCCCCGTGGAAACAAGAGGTATGCTGCTGGTTTTGCGTATGAGAGAAAGACTGTGCTGCTAACCACGGGA
>NW_008776944.1:0-301 GCF_000715545.1 Opisthorchis viverrini
GACACGTTCTGGTGCGCCCAAAGGATACCGACATAAACTACGCGTCGTCTGTCCCCGAAGAAGTCGCAGAAACCTCTCAGTGACGGGATTCATCTGACAAGATGTCCTGAACATGCACTCAACCTACATCTGCGTAACAGTTTCGAGAGTGCAATGTGTACTTTTCATAGACAGATTTAGAAAATTTGATAGACATGACACAACACGCCACGCGTGACACCATTCAAATCGTGAGACCGATAATCGAGGAAAGAGAACAACGTTAGGACGGCGGATGACTGCTCACAAGGAGAGACATAAT
>NW_008776945.1:0-301 GCF_000715545.1 Opisthorchis viverrini
ATGCAACCTCCGGTTGGCCCATGTGAACGACAACGGCAGCGACTGGTGTGTCTCCCCAAGTGCCTCATTTTAGTGGATTTCACTGAGTGACTCCCGTCATAAATCCTCATAAACCTGCCCTGAGGTCTGCTAAAGCATCCACACACAAGCCCGCGAACCGAATAAACCAGCTGACACTCTTTGGATATCCAAAAAGTATTTTCAGCCTCGCATTGTCGAGCGCGACACAAAAGCAGGGGAACTGTGGATTGCATCTTTTGTCAGAAAGCCACTATCTCATCTACCCAAGGGCAAGCCCACA
>NW_008776946.1:0-301 GCF_000715545.1 Opisthorchis viverrini
TCTTGATTATCTTCAGTACAGTTGACTTTGCTAAAGTATTCTCGCTTTGCTTGCAGATTCAAATCTCCCAACGGCTGTTCAACGTTTGGTTGCGTTTTTGATGCAGCTCTGTCCAAGCACAATTTCATCGTTTGGAACTTCCTGCCGAGGTTTACCCCGACAGGTCGGGGCATGGTTTAGACCGCTCACATTTTCGGAATACACTTTACACTGAATGAACTTTCTTCTGAGCTTGTCCCAAACAGTTTTATTATTATTTTGACTTGGATCATTCTACGGCGTACCACGCGGAGAAACCTTT
>NW_008776947.1:0-301 GCF_000715545.1 Opisthorchis viverrini
ATGGTCGTGGATGAGTTGATACGTCCTCTGAACATCAATAATCCAAGGTGTCAACGAATGACACCGCTATCCGCAACAATACCGGATTGTGGGACACTAACGCTTTGACATGTGTGTACGACTGAGGGAAAAACAATAAATTGCGGTTTTGAAACCATTTATGTGTTGCTGAGACTGACTGAACTGAGGGATAATTCTTACCGACTGCTGATTGGCTAATTCGGTGTGGGAAAACGTTCGAGAGGAAGCGTGCACAAAGGTAAGGCTAGTGACAGCAGTACGCTTACGAAATGTATAGCAC
>NW_008776948.1:0-301 GCF_000715545.1 Opisthorchis viverrini
TTCAGTTAGACTCGAGTGGCAACAAAACTTTCGGTGTCCCTTATCGTTCACTGCCTTGTGACGGTCTGTGAAGCGATGACTCAAGTGCAGCAAGCGAGATTTTGGTCCGGTAGGAGTTACTCTGATCACATCTTCCCACGCCGTCACGTGTTAGGACAACACCATACGTATAAGTGTATTTGACTCTGTTAACCGGACTGTTTTCAGCATGATCGCTGAGAACGGAATGCCCCGGCATTTCGATGCTATAATAAGTATACATTTTCAGATTTGGGGACTAAAGAGAGTATACGAGCAACTC
>NW_008776949.1:0-301 GCF_000715545.1 Opisthorchis viverrini
AATGAGTGTATTTCTCTAAGGTAGAAAGAACATTTTCGTTTAGTCTTGAGACGCATTTTGTAGCAAACACCTGACTGTGTTGAAAACTTTCGTCCCAATCGATAGGTCTGGCAACCACATTCATTCGTCAAGTGACACAGGTGCAATGTAATGGCTCGTTCAGGCTGCGAATATCACCGAGATCCTGTCGCTTCACTTAGAACCTACACACAATCGCATGCTTGACCGAACGTTCCATTCATTCCCCTTCGTGTTGTAGTCAGCCCTTGATTGGTGTGGAGATATCGCCGAACAATCATCC
>NW_008776950.1:0-301 GCF_000715545.1 Opisthorchis viverrini
TCCAAACACCCAGTCAGATAGCCTGGAAAGAAACTGACGACGCGAACACCACTGATATCGATCAGTCACTATCTCATGCAATGTTCCCAGCCAAGCAGAAGAGAGGTTACGGAGACCACATCCTGGATGGCGTGCCATGTTTTAACTTCTTGTCTGCGGCAGGGATCTAAACAGAAGTTAATAACAAGCGGGACAGGAGGGGATTTAATAGATAACAACGAAGGAAAATTGGAGGCGTCAGCAACACCATGCCTTAGATTATCCTTCCTGCAGTATGCAACGAATAAGGTGACCCGGCTGA
>NW_008776951.1:0-301 GCF_000715545.1 Opisthorchis viverrini
GGAATTCGCAAGTAAATGTGAGGACGGATATTGAGTGCTACCGCAGCGGACTGATGCCCGAACGTTCATTGGTCTTGGAAGTGGTGAGAGAAATCCAAAGTTTGCGACTAATTTTCCATGTGGTAACTTCAAAGATTGATTGCAATCTACATGGGTTCACCACGACGTTTACTTACAACCTAAGTCAGCACCAGCGAGTAGTTACTCATTTGCCAAAAATATGACCATCCCTCTAGTTGTGATTACATTGTAGGCATGTAGTAAACATGAATCGGGGCTATGTTTAGATGTGTGCGGTACG
>NW_008776952.1:0-301 GCF_000715545.1 Opisthorchis viverrini
TTTTTTCTGAATAACGCAATTTTTCACTCACATATCTAGAGAAATGTAAGACCCCCTGACAGTGGTTTCCCATAAATTTCTTATATATTTTGGTCTGCTTATTTAAGAGCAAGTGTTTTAGAACATTTAGGAGTTTCACTCAATAAAAATCAAGAGCACCATATTGTGGGGAATACCAGCGGTCTTCAGATGTAACACCATGGATTTTATGTTTAACAAACCCGGCCCTACTGGTTTTTGAAGAGGTTTAGCCTTTGATCTAGAACCAAATGCATACTTTGCTTCAGCGGGGCGTTTCTCG
>NW_008776953.1:0-301 GCF_000715545.1 Opisthorchis viverrini
GCTGAGTCCCCCATGAAAACCAAATGAATACGCAAATTAGTATAGTTCGATAAAAACACTGGAATCGAAAAAATTGAATGGGGTCCTAGAGGTGAGACTTTCTTGAATGGATGATCCATCAAGGCAGCTGGGTCTGTCTGCGTTACTACTCAGTTCTCAGCAGGGCGGATTGGTCGTAAACCTCACTATGACACTTATTTCGCTGCTTTGATTCAACGAACAGATGTGGATGATCGCCTCTGTAGTGAATTACGTATGCTAGGGGAAATACCCATCTCTTACGTTCTCCACGGAATCGACA
>NW_008776954.1:0-301 GCF_000715545.1 Opisthorchis viverrini
GTGTGCACGGAAAATGGAAAATAGTTTTGTGACTTCACTTGTCTCCTAGCAGCCAACACATGGCCGCATATACTACTGACGACATCCGTCATGAGGTCGTGGACCACTTGTAGACCAACAAAGATCGCCCGACGTTTTATGGCTCATCCAAAATAATGTTTGAAGGGAATAGGGTTTGGTAACGGTGAGTGGAACGTTGGCTCAGTAGTGTGGGTTGCGGTCGTACTTTCCGAAGACAGTCTCGTGATTCTTACTGGCGTTGCGATCATACAGAACTCACGAGAAAACAAGTCGAGGCAGG
>NW_008776955.1:0-301 GCF_000715545.1 Opisthorchis viverrini
GCTAGCCATATCTCCAAACACGCACATAATAACACCAAGTAGTAATTTTGGCTTTACGCAGCTTTTTATAAACTTGTACTTTAGTGCCAATAATACCGAAATTCGTTCAACGCTTGGTAGGTTCACTGGCGTCAGATTATTTACAAACACCATGATAACATTACGCATACTCAGTCAGCAAATGTACTGCACTGTGTTCAACAAGCAGCATCACGAGCAAGCTCAATCTCTTAAGAAAACTCACAAAGTTCTTCCCCCTTTGTACAAAGTTTGTTGATTACGATGACAGCACCACTGATAT
>NW_008776956.1:0-301 GCF_000715545.1 Opisthorchis viverrini
TCAGTTTTTAAAAACAAGGTGCATATGAGGGTTTTACTTTACTGTCCAACAGTCTGTAACTGTTTAGTTGGTGTTTGGTGACAAACAACTGCGCGGCGATGGATTTTCCTCTTTTCGCCAGTAGCTCGTGCATTAGTGGCCAGTAGCTCATTAGTGTCATGTAACGTGGGTTGGAATTTTCCGGCAGAACAAGATGGCTTACTGAAACGACGTTAGTATGAATGTGTCTAAAGGATGTGCAAACATGGGTCACGTGTCCCATTAGGCATTTCGGTTTTCCCAGTTAGGCGCAGTCCTTGCA
>NW_008776957.1:0-301 GCF_000715545.1 Opisthorchis viverrini
GTCACATCAGTATACAGTCACTCCTAATGACTGCGGTCGACTTTATCTCAAGCCGTTGATAAAGCGACGCTCGATAAATTTCGTATGGTGATGACGTTCGTGGATGTATTCGTACGAAAGGGATGACGTATGTAGTAGGTTCAACTTTGAAACCAACTAGTTGAAATATAATGACAGCCTATCTGTCTTGCAATCCAATTAGAATATCAAAATGTATGGGGACCGTATGCTTGTGTCTTCACGCAACAAACTATTTGGCACAAGTGTACGTGGGTAGCTAGGTGGGGAATGGATTTGTCGT
>NW_008776958.1:0-300 GCF_000715545.1 Opisthorchis viverrini
CTGTAAAAAGTGATTACCAACTGATAAGGCGGATCACGTTTGTTCCGCGGTGAATGTTCACATATTTGTGAAAGGGGTGTATTGGGTTAGCGTTCCGGTCGTACTAATATGTCGAAGAAAGCGCTGATATTTGACAAACGGGGTATTGTAAGGCGAGTAATAATGTGATACAGTGATCTGTGAAATGGTTTTCACCCAACAGATTTTCCATAAGGTTTCATTGGCTGTAGAGTTTTACTGGTAACGAGACATGTGACCATACACTATCAGAAAATGGCTTTGATGGTAATTTCGCCCCGC
>NW_008776959.1:0-300 GCF_000715545.1 Opisthorchis viverrini
CGTCAGAATTTGAAAACTATAGCTTCTGGTTCAAATAAACCAGGGATTGGGTCGTGTCACTCTCGGAATCCCAATGTGACAGTTCGCTCGGTAGCATTGGCCTTCTAGCGTTGGTCAGAGGGTTGCCTTCTGACATCATGACACCGGGACAAGACGTGTCAATTCTGGACCCCCACGCCTCCAAGACATTTCCACCCAGGTGGAATCCTGACTCTCGATGCCGTCGTCAGCCAGCCCATCGTGTACCGACCAACCTTATGATCGCGACATTTCGAATATCGCAGCGACCTGGTGCGGCAC
>NW_008776960.1:0-300 GCF_000715545.1 Opisthorchis viverrini
ACTCTGCTTATCCAGTCGAACTCGGGGCGGCGTCTTGACTACACGGCGCAAAACCGGCTCTTTAAATTCTCCGTTTTGGTACTAAAAGGGAAAATTCGTTCCTAATTTGCATGACTCAGCAAGCTGAGATTTTAGGCAGCGTCACTAGACGCAAGCAAAAACAATGAATAAATGTTCCTAGTGTAAACATTCATTAACACAAAATTCACACATCGTGAAATTCTGCTTTGGAGGAAACTGTCACCGCCGGGAAAGGTAGCATGCTATGCTCGAAGTGAGTTGATCCAGTTTGCTATAAAG
>NW_008776961.1:0-300 GCF_000715545.1 Opisthorchis viverrini
GGACATGCAACCGGCGAGATAAGCGGATTGGCATTAATCCGTCAGCGCAAAACGGCTGTAACTGAATCAGTTTATCTGAACTGGCGCACATGTTGGTAAGTAATTGATTGCAGATCCACTCAGGTATTCCATGAGCCATTTGCTAGAAAAACACGTTCTGTTAATTCTTTTCAACTCACCTCACTTTATTGCGTACTTTTTGCTTGTTATTTAGAAGTAAGACAGCTAAAAACGGAATATACACTCATTTGTGGGAGGCTCGCCTGGAACCCAACTGAATATCTCATTAATGATGTTTTT
>NW_008776962.1:0-300 GCF_000715545.1 Opisthorchis viverrini
TTAACTTATTTTGCCCCCGTAGTCCGCACCCAAAGAGATACAGCAAAACACGCCCGGTGTATCGGATATTGTCCAAGCCCTTTGAGCTCTCTTCAAATAACAGGAAATTCGTGTTTCGAAAGCTGTCTGAGCTTAGTTGTTGTGCCGCACGTTCAGCAGCCGACTTTTATTAATCATATAACATGAATAAGAAGAGGAATCAAATACGCATGTTAAAGGTAAGTGCCAGATTTTATATATAAGTATAAAAACTTCGCAGTTTTCGGTCTATGATTTTATACATCAGCCATCTGGGTTTTC
>NW_008776963.1:0-300 GCF_000715545.1 Opisthorchis viverrini
GGTTGTCGTTTGAACGTAATTAGCTGACAAAAAACAGAATTCCTTAGTTTCGTTCATTCGCATAACCTATTTTGGGATGTGTGTGCATATAAATCGGTAAAGTACCCGTAATTGTTGTGACTGAAAATGCGCTATGACCAAGTTATAGCGAAAGGTAGCAAGCTGTTCTCGATTATTCCAAATTTTTCGATGGGAGTCGATGTTTTACACCGGGCTTCGGCGTCAAATGCCCATTAGTGCAAAGCGGTGGTTTCGTTTCCCTAATTCGACTGTTAGAATAAGACTTGAGGTGGTGTTGGG
>NW_008776964.1:0-300 GCF_000715545.1 Opisthorchis viverrini
CTAATGGCTGGTTCAAGCTATGTTTTCCCTAATTTCCACGTTTTTAGAAGAAGTCATTTTGGCAGAGGAACAAACTTCCTTCGCGGAAAAACTTCGCATCATAAAAGGTAAGTCATCTTCTTGGGTCTGTCGTCAAACAATTTTGGGCTCAATCTAGGTCGAACGTTATCCGACAAGTACTTGCAGCTTTTGACCGATTCACAGAGTCATCAACTTAGATGGACTAATCCTGAGTCCGTGATAGGAACATTCGACTCCTATGCAATAAGCAATATTTTCTGACGTCATTTTTCGCTCACA
>NW_008776965.1:0-300 GCF_000715545.1 Opisthorchis viverrini
TCTCCTCTTTTGATCGATCCCTTGGTTCAGTTTTTTTTCTGAACAGAGACTGAATAGTTTCGGCCAACATACCAGGTGACAACCGAATTAAGTAACCTCCTGCCTTTTGACGCACACGCTACTAATTACGGGTGAGGAGAAAACTATGCACTAAAGTCATCACTTTTACAGTTGATGTGTTAATTACTCTGAATACACCAACATTTATGACTAATTTACTTCCGGGTAATGTGTTTTTCTTATTCAACACTTCTTCAGAAATATCTAGCTCATAGTCAGGGAATGAGTACTGGCGGGAGA
>NW_008776966.1:0-300 GCF_000715545.1 Opisthorchis viverrini
ATTTTTACAAAAGAGCATGCCTACCAAAACAAAATTTGCTGACATGGACACTGCAAAACAAAAACTTCTTGGTGTTTTTTTAAGCATTTACAAACAAAGGCAACTTAGGAACGTTTTTATTCAAAAAAAAGAGTTGACCGCTAATAATTGCTTTAGAACATTCAGCTGGAGGGACGCCTGGAATGCGTAAACTGAACAAATTGCTCTTTGTAGTACCGTACTTCTGGCGGAATTTAACTTTGATATATTACACACTTAGGTGTTTTTCAGACAAACGGTCGCTGCTCATCGTCAGAGGTC
>NW_008776967.1:0-300 GCF_000715545.1 Opisthorchis viverrini
GGTTTATATATGCTCAGTGCGTTCTCCGTCAGAGACTCAACCAACCCGAGCAAAATACTGTTGAAGAACAAATTGTGTGCTACGACTACAAGGCTGAAATCACGATGGCTTTTATATGACCTTCGTCTGCTCATTTTGAAGACTACAATAACAGATTGTATTCGTTTTCACCCTTATTCTGATTCTGTTACAAATCCTCTGTAACAGCGCGGTTTTAGTTCTTTTATTTGATTTCTCTGGTGACGGTGAGTGCAAAAAACCAGGCCGATCCCTTTATACGTTGAAAGAATGATATATAAC
>NW_008776968.1:0-300 GCF_000715545.1 Opisthorchis viverrini
TCTTCCACGGGTTTGTTTCGCAATTCAGCACTGGTACTTATGCGTGATGATGATGTCTGGGCGATGGTTATGGTATCCGCGTAAGAACCTCCTGTAGGAGCGTGGCATGATGCATTCGACACAATCATCAGGTTGTCTTTAAAAACCCTAATCAGTTTGACCTTTCTGATTTAGCCACATGGTAAATGGGAATTGTTCAACTTTTGCATGACTAGTGCAGTACTATGTGACACGTTTTGGAAAACAATTTTGAATAACGATCTGTTTATCTGTCTTCAAGGTCGTCTCATTTCAGCTACC
>NW_008776969.1:0-300 GCF_000715545.1 Opisthorchis viverrini
TACGGCTCTGAAGCCTTTTTGAAGGTTGTGAGTGGCTTCACCATCTCTGAACCAGGTCGTCAGTTGCGACTATCGTCATCGACCTTTGCACGGTGTCGTTCAGAGCTTTTCTGTCGGTCTTTGGGCTATTCGAGGCAGAGTTTAGCCAAGCCTTGTGCAGCATTAGGCAGTATGCTCGCAAAATGGGTGGAGCTAACAGAGGAGTAGCGAACTGATTGTGTTGCCGAAAATGAAATTTCAAGGCTGGTTAGTAGTGAGTTACGACTCTTAAGCAAATGAAACCAGGGACGTAAATAATTT
>NW_008776970.1:0-300 GCF_000715545.1 Opisthorchis viverrini
TTACTGTGGATAATATGCGAACTACGTTTCTCGTAACACGTATTCCATTTTTGTTTTGTGCGAAAACAAATTGGAATTATTTGGAATTAGGCAACGAAAAATGAATGGCAGTAGTGTAGATCAGTAATCGGCTAAACGTGGCGGCGTTCAGCATCAAAGGAAACGCAATGATGTCATACAGTGAACTGGGATTTAGCATGTCAGTAACGTAACACAAGACAACAAAAGTAGGCACACTTACATGCTGTTGTTTTACAAGTGATTTGCTGCGGCGACTGAAAAGAAAAATGAATCAGTTTT
>NW_008776971.1:0-300 GCF_000715545.1 Opisthorchis viverrini
AAACTGAGAACTGTGCATTCTTCCATGCTTCTAACACAGTCTACTGTGGCAGCTGAAGCTCAGTTCAAGATGAGAACGTTCGTACCTGTCCGTGATTACAGGCCATATCCTGCGCAAAAGCGGTAGTGCAATACACGAAGTGTCTGTTGGTCAAGAACCCTGCCCAGACATCAAAACCACTTCTGCTTTCACAGCAAGCCCAAAACTCCAGTATTTCCGAATACCGTGGTGTTGTCCATATTGCTTGATGCATTTGAGCAATAATCTGTTGCAGTTCTGAATGAAGAGTGATTGCCAACG
>NW_008776972.1:0-300 GCF_000715545.1 Opisthorchis viverrini
ATTGCGGATCTAACTTGTATCATGCTTGAATCACGTGATACACACTCATGTGTCATTTTGTTGTTAACTGATTGATCACCTCCGTTAGATAATGGTGGTTTTCTCATATGCATGTGCATACACTTGATACAGAAAGATGTACTTCATCCTACTTTGGGTTTATTATCCTGATGCAACACATGGTACAAAAATAGCCGGCCTCTATACGTGCAATACGCATGTTGCACTAAAATTCCACGACTCAAGCACTTTCTAGGACCCCAAACACGTACATTGGAACCGGCCGTTCGCAAGCTATAA
>NW_008776973.1:0-300 GCF_000715545.1 Opisthorchis viverrini
ATTGACCACAAAATCGGTAGGATGAATCACGAATGCCTTCGCAGCTTACTTCAAGAGTTAGCATATCTAGGCAGTCCAACCCCTAGGGGTGAAGTATATATAGATAATGAAGTGGTACACACCATCGAAATACACCCTACGGAACGCTGTAAAAAATTTCAACTCCCTAGGACATTTGGCTCTTCCTCCAGTAGCATTAGGAAAGACGCATTTTGGGTGAAGGGCTGGTGACCTTTCCGTTGCGTTACAGTACGCCTTGATATCAGAATATTGTTGGGGCCCAGCTCAAGTCGGATAGCA
>NW_008776974.1:0-300 GCF_000715545.1 Opisthorchis viverrini
TTCTAAGTTCACGTGGAGTGTCACCTGAGTGTACTTATTGTTTTCTAAAGGAGGAGCACGGCAAAATTTTAATTACATCCTGCTTATCTGACCAGCATATCTGTATGCGCTTGAGATAGTCCAATAGTTCTGCCTCGAACTTACCCGCCGACAGGTTCGTGATTCTAACCCAACCTTTGACTGCTCCTGTCTAGTCTTGGGCGGAATTCACTGAGCACTCGTTTGAATAGTAATCTGATTTTGACGAGAAGCTCAAATGAGTCCGGCTGATACACTCATTTATGATGGTCTTTTGCAACT
>NW_008776975.1:0-300 GCF_000715545.1 Opisthorchis viverrini
TTTTATATCTCCCGCGATGAACAAAGTGGACGTTGCTAAACGGTCAAAAGCTACAAATTGACCCTCCGTGGGGCTATAAAGGTGAAAGAGAGATCCTGCCATTTTCTTTCGTGACCTTGATAAAATTTCTAAACACAGATTCCAGTCTTTTTTCAGAGGTAGTTGATGAGATTTCTACTCAACGGAATTTGCTACTGAATTATGTTGCACCATACCCTTACGAACTGAACCGTTTCACTGTGGCACCCCCTCGGTACCCAGCTGTCATGTTACCCGAAGGAAGCACAAAGGCTGAGATAC
>NW_008776976.1:0-300 GCF_000715545.1 Opisthorchis viverrini
GTTCAAATCATGGGCCTTCGGGTTAGTGAATTCGCGCTCCAAACACTGAGCTCCCTCGCCTTATCCCACAAAGTAACATACTATAATCTGTACACTCATTTTGAAATCTTGTCTTCATATCACTTAATGTGAAGTGATATTTAGGAAATTCGGTGCGATATCTTGAGGACTCTAAGATCACCCCATCCACAAGTAGCAACAAAACATCATTTGAACAATATAACTCCCTTTTTTATGGTTTTATACCTTCTATACCTGGTTATAGAATGAGTTATGCTCGAAGGTCATGATTCAGTAAAA
>NW_008776977.1:0-300 GCF_000715545.1 Opisthorchis viverrini
TATTCGCTCCAATTCGCCTCGTATACTCAGATCGCACAAATACATGCTCGTTCATTGCTCACAGACTGAGATAGAGCAGCCCCCCACCCTCCGGGATAGTTTCCCAAACACGCTCAACTAACAACTGGACCTCAGAATCTCTGTCACATATAGATCAAGCAGCATTGGCTGTAATCTTCATATATTGGGCTTTGATGTTCTCTGAGGCAAATGCTGTCTGGGGCACCATTCACGTATCTGGTGAAACAATTTGCCAACGCCAATCATTCGAGCATATATTCGCTCCAATTCGCCTCGTAT
>NW_008776978.1:0-300 GCF_000715545.1 Opisthorchis viverrini
ATTTCAAAAAACACTTCCATTCTTGTCACTAAACTGGTCACACACTGCAAATAATCTCCTTTTTTTGATGGGTTACTAAGCGACGCTTGTTCTTTCTTTACAGGTCTTGGCCCTTCTCGCGAGTATTCTGAGCCTAATCCTGTTCATCATCGGCACAGTCAGCACCTCCTGGATGTTTACAAACAACCTACGACTGGGAGTGTTCCAGCAATGTGATCAATTGTCATTGATCGAAATGGACCCCAATCCTGAATTCGTGTGCTCTTTCGATTATCAGAGGACATGTGAGTTTTACTGACC
>NW_008776979.1:0-300 GCF_000715545.1 Opisthorchis viverrini
TAAATACATCACCTCAAAAACATTGTTGAATGATTTCTGAACGTTTAAATTGGTGAGGATGAATTTCATGCTTAGCATCCAATTGCCTGAACAGTCCAAAGAGAAATTCGCTTCCGAACCAAGTCTGTAACTAACTGGAGTTTCTTATGGAAACGATATAGTAGCATACGTTTAGAAACGCCGAACTGTAACCCAGTCTGCTCATCAGCAGCGCCATCCTTCCACTTTTCTGTTTACCACAATACATCACCTAACATCATTTTAACAAAATATAGGAAAAGCCTAGAAGCCAAATTACCC
>NW_008776980.1:0-300 GCF_000715545.1 Opisthorchis viverrini
GGCCTGATGAAGCTTTTGTTTCAAAAGTGGAATGCTGCTCAGTAATTAATCTACGGACTGTTTCCAAACCTTTTCGAAAACCAAGGTATGACCTTTGAAACACCGGTTGTGCAGTTCATCGGCAGTCGGAAGTCCACGAGGTAAAGGATAATCCTAATATTTTTGAATTGAATTCGACTACACGAGTTTTTCAGCAAATTCGCATTCACCACTTTAGTTTAGATAACTAGTTAAGCAGTACATCGAAAGTTGAGAAGGCAAATGACAAGGAACAGCAGGTTTATTTCAAAATCACGAAGA
>NW_008776981.1:0-300 GCF_000715545.1 Opisthorchis viverrini
ACACATTAATGTCAAGCGAGTCCAGTGTGCTAGCAAGGGCAGCATCTTGTCCCGCTTACTTCTGTGTGCTAACATTAAAAGTGACCAGATAAACTGGGCATCGAGACTTAAAGATTAATTTCGAGATGCCTGAAGCCATCGGCACAGACTGACTCACATGTTGTTGCCAAAACCGACGCAAGGCGAACTAAGTTATCAGTCCTAGTTGATGGGCCTTCGTGGAGCGTTATTGATGGGGTGTTGGAGGGCGAAGAAAAAGCGTGCGAAAGAGGGGGCGCCTGTTTTCCCTTACCAACCCTG
>NW_008776982.1:0-300 GCF_000715545.1 Opisthorchis viverrini
GGAATATTGTCAGATCATTCCTTCTTACAGACCGGCGCCGCCAAATATAAGAAACAAATTCACATTCCGCAGCAATGGACGAGTACATTATGGAGACAAACCAACCTGACCACGGGTTATCGATCGGGAGAAATCATTTGGCTTTAGTTAATCAGTGATCCAGGTTCGCGGGACAAGGTCAGACCATCTGCCTTTTTTAAATCTCAGCAGACTGATCCCCATGACCAAGTACACAACGACACCTAACCGGTCTAATTTAATAATTTACTTCCATTTTATCTCCACTATCATATTTTTAAC
>NW_008776983.1:0-300 GCF_000715545.1 Opisthorchis viverrini
TCAATGGATGAGGACTGTTCAACATGAAGCGTAACTCCAGTGAAGACTTTTCACTAACTCCGACGAATTTGATTCTTTCGTAGACAGAACTTCACCATTCATCCGTTCGTAATACGCATGAGCTTCTGAGTCATGATCTTTCAGATCATTTCGGATGGTTGACCGATTTCAGCCGGATTCGGCGTTCCTTTGTCTGGGACGTTCTATTTCATCTCTACGAACTAGGAATTGTATGGCAAACTGGAGTCCCCAATCTGCTTTGAATTCCTACTGAAGCGTCACAGAGGACCAATGTGGGTG
>NW_008776984.1:0-300 GCF_000715545.1 Opisthorchis viverrini
GGGGCAGGAAGTAAGTAAATTTGTTGTCTGGATGAAATTTATGGAAGTCGGCTGCCTTGATAGGAGGCATTGCGTGAGACCACAAAAGGAAAAGACTATTTTGGCCCACGAGGTAGTCGCGGCACCAGTGTATCATTGAACTCGAGTTAGCTCGCTGGTTAAGCTGCAGACTTACTGACCGGGAGGTCTGTGGTTTAAACCGAATTCTGACAGCTCGAACGCTCCTGCTCAGGTTTGGGTGACCTGCCAATATCTCACCCCCCGTACGTCCTGCTGGAATAATGGCTAGGCATCGAAAGC
>NW_008776985.1:0-300 GCF_000715545.1 Opisthorchis viverrini
AGTTAAGTGACTGAGCATTGCAAGAAGAGTGTCTCGCGAAGTTGATGGATTGCTATAGCTCGGGCGTGAATTTCGTGAACCGCAATATACGGAAAATCCCGGGCTCGGCGCCGTGAACTTTGCTCTGGGCACACACGGCAAAATAAGACTGGCTTCACAGCCGTCAGAGATGACCAAGCACCACCGTCGCACCCTCCGCCATGGAACTGATACGATCTCTTGCTAGTCTGCCTGAACTTATACAGTTGCCCAGCTAAATCAAGTTTTCTACCGAAACAACCGGCGTATCGTCAAGTATGG
>NW_008776986.1:0-300 GCF_000715545.1 Opisthorchis viverrini
GATCAACAAATGAGGGTTCTTCGGTTTCGCTCACCCGTCTAACGCATGCGTTGTCTTTTTCGTCAGCATTGATACTCATGGTCCTCTTGATCTATCCAGAGGATACTGCTCTCCAGGCGTGTATCGATCAATCTCTAGTATGTTTGAACATGCGCCGAGCACGTGACTTGTATGTTTCGTCACATGTCGTGACGGGAATGGGCTCTGCGCTAGGTCCCACTAGGGGAAACGGTGATAATGCACGTGTGGAAATTTAGCGAGGACGTTAATTAAGAAACAGCCCAAAGCATGACCCTGATG
>NW_008776987.1:0-300 GCF_000715545.1 Opisthorchis viverrini
AGCTGAATCTCTCGTTCATGATGTTCTCAATGAACCACAGTCACAAACCCAAGAAGATACGAAAAACAGTTACAATATGGCATAGTCTCTCGCTTCGTGGAAAGAAATCAATGGGCTCGTGAGCAATGCCCAGAACGCCTCCTCAGTTGACGCGATCAACCCAAAAACGTCGGTCAAATCCGACCGCTAACTGTCATGGACAGTTGGATTATCATAGCATGCAATCATATCGGGCATGAGATAATCCACAACTTGGCCTACCAGTCAAAGCAACAGAAACTCACTTGAGTAAGATGACAC
>NW_008776988.1:0-300 GCF_000715545.1 Opisthorchis viverrini
TCTAGCAGCTGCAGGTGTTTACGCATAACGGGCCGCGTATGTATGAAAACTGAAATAGTCCATCCCTGTATGTCTTCGTTTGCAGGAAACCAGAAGGACAATTGCCGGGAAACAAAAAGCGCTGTTTGTCCAGCCCATATGGATAGAGTGGAGACCAAGGACCGACTATAAGGACGTAGCATTGGGGATCGTGCAAAACCGCGCGGTGGCTATGGCCGTGAAGCGACAAAATGCCAAAATAATTGTGATTCACGGGTATCAGGTCATTGATCAGCTGCCCAACAACACAAAATACGATGA
>NW_008776989.1:0-300 GCF_000715545.1 Opisthorchis viverrini
CGCGGGTTCGATTTTTGTGGCATGATTCTCTATAAGAGTGTAGCAACAATGTGGTTGGCTGTTTTGTCCCTGAGTGCAAGCGATTCTAACTTACTCGCCTGACGATTGTATGTTTGGATTTCGGGGATTACGAGGATTTATCCGGACTGAGGAGAGAATAAACATCTTATCGCGGCCAACCGAAAGAGAACAGACTTTCCTACATGCGGTATAACCGTCCTCCTTTTATCCCACGCCATTTTGACGATTCATTGGGCATCACGTGGTCGCATTGCATCAGACTGTCGAGACTCCTTCACG
>NW_008776990.1:0-300 GCF_000715545.1 Opisthorchis viverrini
ACAGCGATGTCGGAGGTGTCTGAGTGCATAGCCTGCAGAATATGGGCATGCTCCTTGGAATTTATGGAGGAGCAGAGGAGAATTTTCCCACCTAGCTAGTTGTACTAGCTCTGACGGAAGCGATCGAAGTGATCACTGCATGAATCTCAGGGTTAGAAAGCTAGTTTGCTAATTCGAGTAACTTGAGGCGTCAAAAAGACATGCTACTCGACATTTGTTGCCGCAGATTTTAGGCTACGTCAAAGGCTGCATCATTATATGTCTGCGATACATAATCTGTTTAGAAAGATGGTGTGACAG
>NW_008776991.1:0-300 GCF_000715545.1 Opisthorchis viverrini
AACACCGCTGATAGTAAAAGACAACACACTCCTTATTCAGCCACCCACCGTTACGCTGCAATGAATTTAAAAAAAACTTCCTACGCGAATCTACGCCCCGCTGGATTTTTACCAGCGTACCCACTATGAAGAAACAAGTGACCCCACCGGTTTTTTTCTTTGTCACATAAGGTCTCCATTCGTATTCTCCTGGTTTCTGATGGTCAATTATTCCCAAAATAGTCAAGTAGCTGCCCATTTAGTTTGTACAGTTTTTTCATGTGCTATTTTAGGCTGGTGGTAGTGACTATCCTTCCAGAA
>NW_008776992.1:0-300 GCF_000715545.1 Opisthorchis viverrini
CAAATGCGTAATCAACTTCCTAGGCCAATAAAGTAGTTCCAGATTTCATACTTACTAGTACTCCATGCGTTTATAGCTTTAGAATCATGAGGAAAGGAGTTAGCGTGCAGTAGAAAACAAATGGACGACCAACCAGCATGCGATATGATACAACAATATTATAACTCGTGAACATGGTAACAGTGATAGTGACGGGATTGCGTACCCTGGTATATATGAACGTCCTCTAAAAGTGATGAATTTGGGAGCATTGTAGTATATGTTGGAAAGTGGTCATCAAAAATTGGCCTGCACCATTTC
>NW_008776993.1:0-300 GCF_000715545.1 Opisthorchis viverrini
TCTATTCGGGGTTGTGGAAGGAATAAATATATGACTACATGACTCCGGTATCATGAAGTTCAGTCCCCAATAGGATTCATCTAGCGAACGAGCACAAAATGTTTTCCGGGGCATTTATCCTCACATAAGTTGAGCACCCACGGGTAAGGTGAAAGTTGGATTCAGCCTGTTGTTTGTTTATCAGGTGACCGTTGACCTGGCGTGTAATGTATTCACAACCAACCTTGGAAATATCATCGATGAGCGCTTGAGTGGGGTTCGGTCGGACAGGCTGAGAAGAATTTCCTGAGCTCGTTTAGT
>NW_008776994.1:0-300 GCF_000715545.1 Opisthorchis viverrini
AATCCTGTGGCTTTACAACGGCCTGCTTTACTGCCTAAACCATTGAAACAAGCAGGACAGACAAAAGTTATACCCTATGATGACTATATGCCCAGATGAGCATATTGCTTTGTCGCTCAGCTACACAACAAACTGGATAAATAAATGAAAACGGATGAATAAAAAGATTTTACTATTGCACTTGGAATTGTGTAGGATCTGTCATCCACATGCAAAGACATTCAGGCACAATCACAAAAATGGTATACATATCCACAACGGACGAAGTTTGCTCCATTACTACCCGCTACTCCTTTGAAC
>NW_008776995.1:0-300 GCF_000715545.1 Opisthorchis viverrini
CGCGGTGTAGTGATCCGGACGTTGTGGACCGAGTCATTGTGGTCCACTTGAACCTGGATACCGGTTAACGAGGGTTTCGACCGGCTGTTTGGTTGTGTTAGCTTGGTGCTCGTGTGTTGTTTGTTTCCCATGTATTATTCCCATCGGGACTGGGGACAAGGATGCTAGTTTAAATCTGGTTGCTGGTCCGGTGAGTAGTGTTGGTGAGTGAACGAGCGTCCCGTTTGTCTAGATGTGATTTGGGCACGGTTGTCTGTTGTGAATTGGCGGCGTTCAGCTAGACAATACGATGGTTTCAGG
>NW_008776996.1:0-300 GCF_000715545.1 Opisthorchis viverrini
AAATACACTCATTTGCAAATTAATTTGTATCTTAATTGGTATCTCTTTCCAAATAGTCTTCACACTTCTGAAAAGTGGCCTCGGCGCCAGACTAGCCCAGTAGAACATAATATCAGATTTTGAGTTGTTTTCAGGCATCACTCACGCTTGAAGGCTTCGGTGGAGTCATTTTTCCTTAGTTGTTTCTGGAAGCTGCCTAAAGTTCTTCAGTGATAAACAAATTTTCTCGAGGTTAGCGAGAACAGCAAAATTTCAGCGATAGCGTGATACAAATAAGGTGTCTAATGTTTGTGTTTTTAC
>NW_008776997.1:0-300 GCF_000715545.1 Opisthorchis viverrini
GACGGATACCGCTTTGCGTACGGAAGCTTCTGGAGAGCTCTCCATGTACTCTCACACGTGCAGAATTCTGATTATACATAGAACTTATTACGTTCACAAAATTTTGGGGCATTCGCTGAAGGGCAAGCTTGCCAAGCAGAACAGGCCGGTCAACCGAGTCGATTGAGCCTTGGAAGTCCAGTAATACTTAAATTATAGGTTGTCTGTACGTATGACGTTGGTCTAAAACCTGAAAATTTTGTCAACGCAACCCGTTTCAGGCCAGAATTCCGCTTGCCGCTCTTGAGTCAGTGTTTCACG
>NW_008776998.1:0-300 GCF_000715545.1 Opisthorchis viverrini
TTTTTTTTCAAAAAAGACCTTACTGGCTTCAGGGAAGATAATCAATAGAGTCAACCAGGCCCATATAAAGGAAGAGGCTGGAGAAGGTCCGGATTTTTAAAAGCAACAAGTGTAGCACCCTGAAGGAGGTAGATATAATCGTGAGCCTAGTGGTAAGTGCTGAAATCATTTGTCCGAGCTTATCGGTTTTTCAAAAAAGGGGTTGACTTCCGCTGTGGCAAGTAATTTCAACCAAGATTTTTAAAAATATCTCCCTACTACTATTCAATTTAAGCAGTTTACTCAGAATGGAAAACAGTT
>NW_008776999.1:0-300 GCF_000715545.1 Opisthorchis viverrini
GTGGTTCTGAGAATTGCCCATAATTCTGGAAACCCAAGACCAACAGCGTTGTCGTCTATCTGTGGGTAACCGCCCGGAATTATCCACGTTGTATCATTTTTCTGGCAACGTATTCAAATGTAGGCAAAGAAGATCTTTCCTTTTGTCCTGACCCTATGGTCAGCGTCGGGATATTTTGAATCACCCGCCCAATAGAAGGCCAGCACCTCGGTGAGGTCTCCTGTTCAGCTTCTGGTGGTTCAAAACTAGACAGGCACAGGATACACTACAATTTTCACAATGAACGTCTCTGCACTCCAG
>NW_008777000.1:0-300 GCF_000715545.1 Opisthorchis viverrini
GAGAAAAGACAAATTGGACTACGTTAATCTGGCTGATGTGCCAACCGAACAATATAATTCTACTCACTGAACCGACGTGCGGGTAACGAAAAAGAAGTCATTTATTGACGCAGCGTAACCACAACACTCAATGTGTAAGCAAGTGACAATCACTTCATTTGCCTGCGCATGAAGCAACCATTTGAAGTGATCCACTAGAATGTGCTCACTGTTTAGGATATAGCGGAAATCATGTTGTTGACCGAATGCTGAGGATGCACTCAGTGCCAAGGTATGCATTCATGCGGTTTCACTGTAATT
>NW_008777001.1:0-300 GCF_000715545.1 Opisthorchis viverrini
AAATAAAGTAAAATGAACTGTCTGTGTGGGATCGAAGAGTTTACATCGACAATACGGGCACTGTCTAGGCAAGAAAATGAGTTAGGTAGCTTGAACATGGTTCTTCCACTGCTGACTGATAAGCATGGATGTAGATGTCGCACGCAGAAAAAACAACTGATTGAAGCAACTATGGTAAATACAGTGTAGCAAGCATACGGACTAATTTGAGTGAAATATTACCGCCTTCATTCAGTGATTGAGATAAACAGGGATGGAACTATTAATTTCAATCCCCTGTGCAATGCAATACCGAACGGA
>NW_008777002.1:0-300 GCF_000715545.1 Opisthorchis viverrini
GGTAATCTGCCGAGTTCAAAGTATAAACTTGGGATTACCCAGAACCATGTTAGAAGATGATTCTTGAAGCTCCACCTTTCATACCGGAATTGGCAAGTCCATTTTGGTGGACGATATTTATGCAAAATAGTGAAAACGTTGTGAAGAGTGTGTCGTCTACGGAAACTTATCCACGTCGAAATTTGGCCTTGCAATCAAGTCACATTTTATCGACTTTCTGCTCTTATGAAGCCCCTCACTGTTTCTACTCGGTTAGGATGCGAAAGTACACTCCTAGTTTGTTCTTTTATCGATATAGCT
>NW_008777003.1:0-300 GCF_000715545.1 Opisthorchis viverrini
AACTCTATCTAAAGCAACAACGATCCGTGAACATCATTTTGGCGCCACATTTCATGATAAATTTATTATATACTAAAATGTGTATGAATCAATTAACGTAGCTTTAACTTCGCATAGCAATAAAAACACATTAGGGTTTGTGGAAAATCTGGGCATTTTCACCGCCAACTACTACAAATCCGAGTACACAAATCGCACGAACCATACAGGAAATTAGCAACTAAAGATAAGCGTAGGCTTGGTTACAAACGGTTTCCCTCAGGTACGCAACTCAACTTCCCAGGATCACTACTATTTCCA
>NW_008777004.1:0-300 GCF_000715545.1 Opisthorchis viverrini
CAGCAATTGTAAACGAATGCTGCAGAGCAGCTCCACAAATTCCGTAATAAGTCTCATCTTCCATTTGATCAGACTGGAGTTACGAGAAAACCACATGCTACTGACATATGTCATCAGTGGCATCCACCGTTACACCTAGTAGTATTAATAATGTATCTGTAAAAATTTCCCAGTCTCAAACTCACAGCGTCGTTGAAGTTGAATGCCATGCCAGCCGGACCTGAAAGCGGGTGAACAATATTAGTAATCGTAATTCAGCCGGGAGCGAGATTACCGGGCTATTTTTAACGAGGCCAAATG
>NW_008777005.1:0-300 GCF_000715545.1 Opisthorchis viverrini
TGTGAGTGAGCGACCGTATAACCATCCTGAACAACAAGTACTCCTCGAACATACTTTGAATTCACAGTGTAACATGCAAGGTACACTTCACACAGTCTGATTAACACTTTTCCATCTAGCTGTTCTCCATTGTCACCTCCTCTCCAACACTATGAAGGTCCCAGTGGATCTCCCATTTGTGAATCTGTTATGTCACTCCCCTGCTTCTGACCGGGTTCCCGGGAGTGTCTCATTGTACCAAACGTGAAACGGATTCTCCCCTCAATCCGTGATTTACTCTAACTAAATGTTATCCTCCTT
>NW_008777006.1:0-300 GCF_000715545.1 Opisthorchis viverrini
CTAGAACAGATCTTCAAATTTAATAAACAAGATAATAGCACCGGGTGTTGCCCTGATATCAAATAATTCAGAGATCAAGCAATAGCTGAAGTAACTGAGGGGTCATTTTCTTCCCCCGTCGAGACGTTACCTTGGAACTTTTACAGGTGGAACAAAACTTTTGTTCAGCCCAGATATCCCGCACATATTCCCTCATGCACTCACTCATGAAATCGTTCTATCAATTCTTACCTTGTTTGCCACCGCTTTGTCACATACTGACTCTTACCCCGATTACTCACTCAATCAGTCTGTCACGCA
>NW_008777007.1:0-300 GCF_000715545.1 Opisthorchis viverrini
TTTCAGCTACCTTGTGAGTAGTGCAATATGAAAACTGACACTGTTTTCAAGCGGCGCACTGCTGATAAGATTCCTGAAAAACTTTCGAATGCCCACAACAAGACATACAGGAGAGTCACCGTTGAAACCTAATTAGTGTGTAAATGATTGTAGGAAGCAAAACCGGGCATTACTTTGATGTCTCGTTCCGGAATTCTGAACCACACCTGTCGTTCTAGACCAAGGGATTATTCACAGAGACGCTTTTTTCTAAGCGACATCAGTTCTACCGTATTAAGTAATGAATAAAGCAGGATAGCG
>NW_008777008.1:0-300 GCF_000715545.1 Opisthorchis viverrini
GGAGCTATTGCTAACTGCAAATGGCAGTCAGTTTGCCCCAGCGGATTTAGCAGAATTATGTGTTTCGTGGGGGAAGTTCTCTGTACCAACCTCAACCGAATGGAAGATTTAGCAATACCTTCAAACGGGTAATTTGAGGGAACAGATTCAGAGCACAGCTGCAAGGCATTCAAGTGGCTTTATTCAAATCTGCGGTTCTACATCAGGTAAAGCCGTGATAAAACCAGGTTATTTACGGTGTATAAAACGACAGAATTCTGGAATTTTGGATACCTGTACTCGCCATTGGCAACGGGCACT
>NW_008777009.1:0-300 GCF_000715545.1 Opisthorchis viverrini
AAACACTCTCCGTCAATTGAGTATTTTGTGCCTCCACCCCTAAAATGCTTCATCAACCAAAGTTTGTGGCTGTCTTTATCGTACGTAGGATTTTCGTGAGGTTGGTTGCTGCGTCAAGGAATTCTGCTACTTTGCAATGATCTATCTCTGACAAAACCGATCAGACGAAACGGTAAGTGAATGTTACCGGGAACAATCACAAAGTAACGTAGGATACAGTGATAAGACAAGACTATTCATCCTAATTCGACAGAAATGAACTAAGATTGTGGAATCCAAATTCCATGAGCAAAATGTCCA
>NW_008777010.1:0-300 GCF_000715545.1 Opisthorchis viverrini
TTCGCAGAGAACGCAAATACATGAGAATCATTCCTTCCATATCAATGTATTAGCAACTACCTGAATGGTTTGGGCACACCAACTTGATAAACAACTCAACCGTTCTAACTCAAACAATGAGACACCCATATCAGCAATGTCGGCTTGTCCAGCCAGGGCGGCACTGTTGCCCCGTAGTACCTCTCTAAACCGATCGCGTCAAAGTCTATTTTTACTGAAAAACTCATTAGATCCTGATCCACTGATGCTGTTGAGGTTTCAACAGTCAGTTTTATAAGGAACCACAAACAAACGCCTTGT
>NW_008777011.1:0-300 GCF_000715545.1 Opisthorchis viverrini
CATGCGAAGGAAGCACGAGGGCTGAGGTACCGCAAGGTTTTCCAAGCATAGACATGAACAGTTGGGATGCCGGGACTGTGTTTGTTTGAGCCACAGATCTTCCGGTGAGTTTGTTTGCACCTTAAACACTGAAGCATCTCCACTAGTGGACCACATAAGGAAAAAGCAGAGCTCTCAACTATTCGTTTATCACTGTTTCAGGAAAGGATGTTGGTTGCTACGAGGACAGAGGGGAAGATTATGGAGGCTATCAAGATCGGACGGTAGGCGGACTGGTGAGTAGTTCATAGTAGTTGATAA
>NW_008777012.1:0-300 GCF_000715545.1 Opisthorchis viverrini
GGAAGCTTCAAATAATTTGTAATGGTGAAAAAGATGGTAAGTCTGGTTTTACTATCCCATGGACTAAATGCAGTACTAGAAAATTAGCAAGTAAGTTAGGATCAATTGTACAAAGTGCGTTTACGATGTGGAACTCATCAAAATATGGGTAAACGTTGGCCACCTTAAGTGATCCAGAGTAATACTTTGACTCGTTAAAGGAGGAGGACAAAAAACTGGCACGCGAAAGACTCCCGAGTCGCGCAGACAGAAACAGATAGTGAGTGCATGAAAGGTCTTATGAGACCCCTTACTGTTCGC
>NW_008777013.1:0-300 GCF_000715545.1 Opisthorchis viverrini
TGACAGCTGAAGTGAGCATATTTTATTTCGGCCGAGATCGTAGAATGGTGAGGCCAAAATCCCTCGGTGACCAGGAACGATATTCATTCTAGTACGTCGAATTCCGGTGAAAAATTATCTGCAGTCTCCTTGATTGAAAGTTATTAAGCCAAGTTAGAAGGTTCTCACCGGTAAATGATACGCAACCAGCAAAAGTACGGTTACCAGCAGGATGTTAAGGAATTCTGTTCATTGCAAAACACTACCGAATCGCGTGAAAATAACTAGACAATCAAAAACCGGCTATAATTATTTTGACGA
>NW_008777014.1:0-300 GCF_000715545.1 Opisthorchis viverrini
ATGGTTGATTTCCAAACAAATTACGTTTTAAGGGTGGGCTTATTGGCAGAAAACCAGTTTGCTTGTACTCTGAAGAGTTCGGCCTCAGGTGATACCTGCTACCTAACTAAATGCAAAAACGATCCTGGTCGGGTGTTATTACGTTTGGTCAGCACATTAACTTCCGCCCGCAAATATGGAGAAAACGCATTTATACCTTTTAGTCATAGTCGTTGAGCAGGATAAAGCAGACTATTTAGCCCGCTATGATTAGAGCTTAATATCATTGAAAAACGGCAAATATTACGACTTCCGTCCAAT
>NW_008777015.1:0-300 GCF_000715545.1 Opisthorchis viverrini
TCCTCCCTGTGGTTGGACGGCGTTCAGAGCAAGTGAATAGCATCATATTTCAAAAGATAGGGCTGTAAATCAGTCTGATGACTCAAATTGTCAACAACAAAAACGTAGCGCATAACCACAAGAGCAAGCTGAAAGACTGCATAGCGTTTAATTGGGCATGCTATGTTGTCTAAAACGGACACCGCTCATACAAGTCCAGAAGTTCAAAAAGTGCATTACAACTTATAGGACAAACCAGGTTTAAAAGCGCGGCCTGTTTCTAGAAGAACTAAACATATTTTTGCTATTATACGTTCACAT
>NW_008777016.1:0-300 GCF_000715545.1 Opisthorchis viverrini
ACAATCCATTTGTCAATATCGGCCAAGAGATCAGCTGTCATCTGGTCAATGGCTAATAAACTCATCCAGGCTCTCAATATTTGACGCATCGTCGGTTTAGTCAGTGCGCAAAAGTTGTGTGCGCTGCTTCCGATTCGATTTGATTCAGGTGTTTCTAGTATGGGTGTCCGTAGAACCTTTATAGTTTACGGCACCATCCTGAACATTACGTTAGGGGCTTCATTGGTAGCCACAGTGCAGCTATTATACAAGCTGCACTGAGTTATATGCACTGAGTTTTATAAGCTGAGTGATGCCACG
>NW_008777017.1:0-300 GCF_000715545.1 Opisthorchis viverrini
TCAGCAAGTTTGCACCTTAGGCACTGAGCCATCTCGAGCTGGGTGGTCAATACTGCGGCACTAGTTCTTACAGAACATAACGACTAATGCTATAAATGACTCCAAATGATGGATGCCACCCCGTACTCTTCAGGCTGACAGCAATTCGGAAAAGGAGTGAGGCTTCCGACATTAACAAGGATGTATGCTGACTGCACCGTAAAGCTAGTCCACTAAATGTGGTTCTTACGACTCAATAAGCGAGAGATCGTTTTTGATAGAGATTTCATCTTGTCAGTGAAGGCAATCTATGCTGAAAAG
>NW_008777018.1:0-300 GCF_000715545.1 Opisthorchis viverrini
CTTCACTTACAAGACGAAATCTCCACAAGAGAGGCCGTACAGCGTCACTCACCCTTCAGTCACCGAAACCCCATCACATGTTACTGACTAGCTCCTCGAGTTCTCCGGGTGAAGTTTCACTGGTCTTGTAAATTTATCTTTGCTTTGAACTACTTGTTGATCATAAGTAGTAGTGTAAGGAGATTTTGGAGTCATTCAACTGAGAGTCCTTTCTGTAACTTGGCAAGCTGGCAGCTTACGAGGAATCTAAATAATAATCCTTCGGCTGCAACGCTCTTTCGGTGTCTAGCTGCCATGCCA
>NW_008777019.1:0-300 GCF_000715545.1 Opisthorchis viverrini
ACTGTATACCACGAACCAACAGGAAAAGCAAAACTCGCAGCTTTTCGGGGACCAAACAAATTTATTGTCTGATAATATGTAGACCAGCGCCCAGCATCATGAATTATGGAACTCAGCAGCCGAAAATAAATTTGCTGCCAAACGTTTTGACTACCGCCTACGCTTGCATGATTGAACTTTGAAAATGGCCATTGAAAGTGCCAAAATTAGGACACATTAAGAGCCCTTTTGTTAACCTAGATTTGGTCAGTCTAGCTGTTCATTCGGCTGTGTAATCTACCGTTTTGAAACTTATAAGAA
>NW_008777020.1:0-300 GCF_000715545.1 Opisthorchis viverrini
GTGATTTTTACCGGCACTGCCTAAGGAGCTGAGCTGTTTGGCTCGGTAACCTTCATGAACAATGATAAGATATAATGTTTTGACTTTTGGAGCGGAAAATTGTCATGGTAGAAGGTCGGTACTCAGAATGGCTAACGAGTTCTTCTCACAAGGGACGATTTGGGTGATTTTATTGATGTCCGTCTCACCCATATAGTTGCCAGTAGGTGACCCTAAACATGACTGTCATATCTAAGATACCGTGTTCATGGTAGAGTCTGTCCGTAACTGGTGGCTTGGCTTGTCATCATCATCATCATC
>NW_008777021.1:0-300 GCF_000715545.1 Opisthorchis viverrini
GCTACATTTATTGCGAATCCCGAGGTTTGTGTGGGTTAACAAAAACCTAGTTGGCGAAAATTTTCACTTCTATTATGCTACCTGTGATCCTTTCTCTTTTCAGCAAACTACTAGTTCATAAATGTTACGCTCTGAGCGGGTCCCATGGGCAGTTGCATGTCTAGCATTTTACTTCCTTGTTCAACATTCACCTGTGGAATCACTGCCAGCCGGAGGGTTACGCAAATCTGATGTTCAGAGCTCGAGTGACGCTTTACCCAATGGCCTGAAACTACAAAACTTACATATCTTATTCCGCCA
>NW_008777022.1:0-300 GCF_000715545.1 Opisthorchis viverrini
TGTTCGATTGGAGGAACTGAGACATATTCCGGTGTTCGACAATAATTTTCGCAGGACCATAGCTCGTGTGGGTTAGTGTTGGCGTACCCTAAAATGGGCAACTAGAAGGCGTATTTTCAGTTGTGCAACGGATACTTTTATGCGACAATGTGTCTAGCACGGCAGCTGCGTTCGTCAGTCCGTGTGTTGCGTTTGCCGAACCATCTTTCCCCGAAGAGTGTAATGTTTTCCGTGCCCATTTCAGAGTGGCGGAAGCTGAGAGCAGCTCTGCCCTGACAGAGGAGTATGAAGGAGATTACG
>NW_008777023.1:0-300 GCF_000715545.1 Opisthorchis viverrini
TACTGCGTGCAAACTAGTTCTCATGGAACCGGATAGGCGGGTTTAGAGACACACTTCGTGCTTCCAGATCACCCGATTGACGTGTAAGGCCCCGGTGAAGTGGATGTAGATGAAGTTACTTCCCAAGTCAGGAAGATCCGAGCAGCATTTGCCAACCCCCGACACCTACGAAGCAGACAGGACGTCAGATTTTCTATCGACGACAGAAGTTACACTTCGGCGGTGCGCTGCACACCGCTTTGTTAATCAGAAACGTGGCTTGTGCGCTCAGAGGACATGGTAAAGTTGGCAGCGTTTGAC
>NW_008777024.1:0-300 GCF_000715545.1 Opisthorchis viverrini
TTGAAAGCACACTCACACTTATTCACTTCCTTCTCTCGACTGTACCCTCTCATCCACACATTCCATTAACTGCAAGCATGAACAAGCTCCACATCGGACCCCAGCTGCATCCATGACATGTTCCTTTCAATTTGGTGAACGTTTCGTTCGAATTTAACCATTCCTCTGTGCCTGTGCTTCCCGCAAAATCAATAAATTTCTATACAGTTCGTGCTCTGGTTCATGTGTCGCTAGCGTCACAATTCCAATGGCTATTATGACTGACTCTACGACAGCGACATTAGTGAGTCTCTACAGTTT
>NW_008777025.1:0-300 GCF_000715545.1 Opisthorchis viverrini
TAAACTGATGTCATACCCGCGCTACCGGTGACGCAGTTTCACAACAGCTGCTCTGAACTTCCTGATCCAAGTGGAATTATCGTCCTTAGCTAGACCACCGCGTCTGCCCCGGTAGAAAAATGTATCTGTTATCTTTGGTCGACTCAATCGCAAGCACGACTTCTCTATTCGGGCCTATCTAGACTTTCAGCAGCACTTAACACCTTGTAAGTGTGAAACACGTGCCAAACGGTGAGCCACCGTCACTTAATATCACCCGCATCACGGTGGTGTCAGGTACGAGAAAACCGATATCGCATG
>NW_008777026.1:0-300 GCF_000715545.1 Opisthorchis viverrini
TTTCCGTTCTGTCTTTATACTGCTCATTACTAGTCGTTTTCTTGTTTTGAATCCATTCTTCTTAGGGCTGACATTCTCCGCCAAGGGATAATCCCACGATATTGAATGACTGGTGTAAATTATACCTAACACACCGTGAAATATTAAACTGCGGGGTTAACTTCACCCCAAAGAGACGATAGAATTCAAAATTTTGACAAACTCTGAGCAAACGCCACAAAACTGTGAACGAATTCGTCAGGCCTATTAAAGAATAGTTTTTTAAACCATAAGAAGTAAATTATGGGTGTACAGGTCCTG
>NW_008777027.1:0-300 GCF_000715545.1 Opisthorchis viverrini
TATTCTGTTCGATTCCGAGATCACGTTTTCGATGAACGTGAGTTTTTGGTTGTGCAATGAAAGAGGCGGTCCGTGAACTAATGGACCCAACGAATCGACATATGCGAGGCAAGCCGAGCGAGCTAGTTCCCGTTGTTTTTGTTCTGTCTGACGTTGTGTAATGGCCTACTTGATGCGCAGTAAGTCTTTAAGTCGTTCTCAACTTGGCTTGTGCTCAAATGCAAGTTGAATGCGCGTGCTTCGTCGCTCGTGCACAGGAGACTAACCACAATGCTGGCTTGTGCAAGTTTGGGTGAGTTG
>NW_008777028.1:0-300 GCF_000715545.1 Opisthorchis viverrini
CCACGAACACAGGCATTACTGGCTGCTTTAATGCCACTTGTAGCACAGACGCACTTTGTTTGCATCATTTGCCATCCGTTCAGCTTAAATTGTCCTCAAGATTTGATAAGCAAGCCGGTCGGGAGAAGAGCCTTTCCTGTGTTACTGATGTATGGTTTATCTATCCGCCAATCCTTCGTCGCCCGCTGAAACCATAAAGGAACGTGTTACCAACATCTGTGCACTCACTTTGACTGACTAATGAGGACTCAATCGTCATTCTATATGTTGTAGATTTCACTAAAACTATCTGACATTTTT
>NW_008777029.1:0-300 GCF_000715545.1 Opisthorchis viverrini
TTCAGGTAACTTAGTATATTTTTTTTACTCTGGTTTATTAAACGGTATAAAAGCACTGCCGAAAAGGCTTGTAAGTATTTCATTCACCACCAACATTAGTATGGTTAGTTCTGTGATTGTTTGCGGAAAATTCCAAAGGATTTCGTTTAGGATGAGGTAACAGTTTGGCCTGAAATAACATTCTGTATGTCAGAATCCCTCGTCAAAACCAGTTTTGTTGCAAAGAACTATTTTACCACCGATGGAATGCGTGCTCATATTTTACGTATCGCTAAATCAAATAGTTCTGGCATAATGTAT
>NW_008777030.1:0-300 GCF_000715545.1 Opisthorchis viverrini
TTCCTCCACGGAAGGAATGTGAATTTAGCCAAGGTGAATCTACAACCTAACTCTAGAGTTTGGAGCGAAATGCATGGATTGTTGGGGATACCGGAGTCCGAATCAGTCGTTGAATGGCGAGATTTCGATCCTAGAACGCCAGAATTCACGTCAGGACCCGACATATTCAAGTGGGGAGCCAATCGGCCCGACAGCAATGAACCTCATCTGATTTATCATAAGGAAGATGATGCAATCTACGACGTTCTTCCCGGCCCAGTTATTCTCAAGCTAGAAGTTAACTGTGAGTATGGGGGTGAA
>NW_008777031.1:0-300 GCF_000715545.1 Opisthorchis viverrini
TGTCGGAACGTATGCATCAGTGCCTCAGTCACCACTCACAACTGACAACTCAACTATTATTTAATTGATGTTAGTGCGACGGCCTGAGGGCGAACGAGAGATTACCTGGTGGGCACTGTTGACGGTGGTTGAGACAGAAAGCGCGTTCAGAGAAAGTAGAAGACGGTACTAATTTTGACGCGAATCAAATAACTAGGAGTAGTGCATTCAAACGGCTCCCGTAAACTGGAGTCAGCGACAGAGCCGTATCATTGGTGATCAGAACTCCCACTTCGATGGACCAAACACAGGACCATTACA
>NW_008777032.1:0-300 GCF_000715545.1 Opisthorchis viverrini
GGGGGTTGTCCATCGTGGTCTCACAATAGATTGAACAATGGATTGAATTGTGACCAACACAGTCTCCTGGTCTTTCGGTTTAGAGGGTGGAACATCTGATGATGCTATGCAAACCGCCGCTGCCTTACAGTAGGGTCTTCGAGCTGAAGGCTCCGGTTGATGACCCTAATCACCCTCCTGACTAGGCCTGGAGGCTCTGGCAGCATCCCAGCCACCTACAACCATGATACCTACGTCTAGCACTAAACTCAAGCCACATCGGCCATTGCGCGGTGCCATCAGCAGGGTCGCCCCACCTGC
>NW_008777033.1:0-300 GCF_000715545.1 Opisthorchis viverrini
ATTCGGACGGAAACCAGCGCGTTACGATCAAGAGCAGATGGTATCGATACCATGCTTAGATCGTCTAGGATCGGCAACTAGAGAACAGACCATACCAGCAGTGTTGTTACCGACACATTTTTACGACGCTATTGTCGTGAAAATCTGGTTATTACGAGTTGAATAGGGAAAGTGAGGATAACAGAATCGCTTCCTCCGACACCTCCCTCAATAAATGGTTGTACTTTTGCCGGCGATCTGTATGTGATCTTTAGGCTCAGTTAAAACAACATGTAAAGTTAGATAAATAAGTTCATGCAT
>NW_008777034.1:0-300 GCF_000715545.1 Opisthorchis viverrini
CGATGCCATGGACGAACTAAAGGCAGCCAATGTTTTACGTGTCGGTGAAGCATGGAAACCACCAGGAGGCGATGGACATGCCAACCGATATTCGATAAATTCGAATAGGTCAAACGGTTTGGTGATGGATATCCCGAAGTTAGGACAGTGTCTGATGAGTGGCAAGCATTAGTTCCACCTTGCTGAAGATCGTGGCCATGGCTAGAAACCCGGTACTTTTCGGAAGTGGCGACCAGATTGAACGAACTGAAATCCTCCTAAAGAAACGTTCTAGTAAGCTTCCTCTTGGTGGACGCTTGC
>NW_008777035.1:0-300 GCF_000715545.1 Opisthorchis viverrini
AGTACACAGTTGTGACATTCTACAAGTCCGTGGCAAAGACACTGTAGAATGCTATAGAAATTAATGCATATATTTGCCGCATGGGATACAGACTACTGAAGTTCCGATTTCGTTCAATTCATGAAACCTTCTGAGGGAGTCTCAGGACGGAGAATCGCCATGGTGTTCAGAGGTTTCCTGCTACCAAAACCGGCAACACCGATACCATTCATCCCATGATAACACAGACTCCTACAGACCGACTCTCTGGTCAAGTCAACCCTATGAGCATTTGTCAGTTTACTTCACCCTCCAGGACAA
>NW_008777036.1:0-300 GCF_000715545.1 Opisthorchis viverrini
AGCGAGTTTGTTTTAACTATCCTAACCCTTCGTTTGGATATAACCATCACGATGGATTTTCAGTTTGTGTTCCCACAAAATAAACAATTTTCGCTACATTTCGCACTTTGGCTCATGCCACAGTATCGGCCCAATCTTACGGAAATTTTACAACCGACTCCGCTCTAGCAGCGACGCAGGTGACACCATGCATTTTTGTCGTACACAAGCAACCATGCACGCTTATTGCGAGTTTTTTCACTTCATTGTCCTCACCTACACTCTTTTTGGCCCTATCTATAAACCAACTTTTCAAAGCCA
>NW_008777037.1:0-300 GCF_000715545.1 Opisthorchis viverrini
ATGATGATGATGATGATGATGATCAACATACCTGCGAGTCTTGCGTTTGAAGATTTTGAATTTAAAAACAAGATATGGCCAATCCTGAACAGTAACTTTCTACGCTGTGCGAATCGGCATGCTTGTCTGAACAGCATGGGCTAAACAGGGGAAACCGCGTTGATTTTTTAAATTCTGTTTTCTTGTCGCTGGTTTCCGGACGTTGCACGCAACTAAGTAAGGCACATCACGAGTGTCCGTCAGTGAGTCCGTTATGTAAAAGGATTACCGAACTTTGACGTTGGCGTTTTGATGTTACAA
>NW_008777038.1:0-300 GCF_000715545.1 Opisthorchis viverrini
GAGGGCTATGGTCAGTAGGCAACAAGCTAATAGAGATCACCCAATGCGGAACAGCCGTTAAAGGTGACATTGTGCAGTCAATTTTACACCAGATCATTTCCAACAAAGTGCTCCTCTGCAGGGTATGTATTGTTTCCTGTATGACGGCCGACCGACAAGTGGTATTTTGACAACCTGACTTGTATCTTCCTCCCAATTCAGGACACCAATGGCTCAATTAACACTGAGCACCAAGAAGGTAACGCGTTTCCTTGTACTAGTCAAAACGACCAATAAAATTCAATTTTTAACACCATACAA
>NW_008777039.1:0-300 GCF_000715545.1 Opisthorchis viverrini
ATTGATCGTCAATCATTTTGTAGTGCACCAGGTGTTAGCTCACTGCGACGTGTTCGCTGTGAACTGATGAGTAAATAGCTACCTGAAGATCAATCAGAATCAACACAGCAAAGAAACTCATTAGTTAAAGGTGGACACATACCACACGAACCTGCCTACCAAAGTAAACACCGTTTTCTACTCCGATCTTTCGTTGACGACAGGTTACCGGAAGGCCAGTTGTGATACTGCAAAGCAAAATAGAAGCTGCTGAAAAGCTGAGCGTTGTGGGATCTTCTCGCCTTCTTGGTTGGGGTTTGC
>NW_008777040.1:0-300 GCF_000715545.1 Opisthorchis viverrini
AGGATGATAGCCTTATCCAAACTAACAGACAAGACTTTTGTCACGTGGAATAATAACGCGAGAGGGCAGTGAAGAAACTGATAACCGCACACCTCCCCTCCGTTTTTACTGTTTTCACTGGGCCATCTTTTAGTACCATACAGAGCAAAAGAAATATTTAAAAAACGTGTGGTTTCTGGTTTACGAATCACGGAGAGTTTCGGGGAACCTATCCGTTAAAATCACAGGTAAACATCACGGTGTTTGTTTGACTTGTTCCCCAGTAATCCGGAGAAAACATGTGAGTGTTTTGTTTCCCCC
>NW_008777041.1:0-300 GCF_000715545.1 Opisthorchis viverrini
ACTCCGCTGGTCTGGAAATTGATCCGGTGGATGGTGGGTTCCTCGTCAATGCGGATTTTGAAGCTCGCGCTGGAATTTTGCTGCTGATGATGCCGCATCATATTGGGACCCTGTTTTTGGATTCCGGCGAGGGGTTGAACATTTGAATTTCGCTGAGGAAATGATGGCTTTAGCTTGAAAAAATATGGCTAGGATTGCACCAAAAGAACCCACTGCAGCGTCCGATTCGAACTATCAGCCCATTCGGAATCAGTATCAGTCGTCACTGGGGTCCAGCCTCGGGCCAGACCTAAGCTGGGA
>NW_008777042.1:0-300 GCF_000715545.1 Opisthorchis viverrini
GGAGTGAGCACATACTCACATGATTCGCTGTGCCAAACGGCTACCTAACACTGTGAAAACCACTGGCAGACTCTAGAAACTCCTTGTGAACTGCCAGCCGAGATAACAAGGTATGTGCGGAAGATTTCATATATTAACCTAGTCCAGAGTGTTTTCGCGGTTTGTACATTTATTCTCCAAGGAAGCAACATCCAGAAGCGCGTGTATTTCCAGGAATTGTGTTTCAGTTTATGTCAGTCTGAATCACAAGACACGTATTGTTTTTCAAGCTGGTCGATAAACACGATCTGGCAGAAGGAA
>NW_008777043.1:0-300 GCF_000715545.1 Opisthorchis viverrini
GCTGGTTGAGATGAGAGGCGTTCATTGCATAATGGAGCATTCTTTAAGCACTGTCAGAGGCTTATCAAAGCGGAACAAAATACAACCGGATAGCTTATCGTTGAATTGCCTTATAATATGTGCAACTGGCGCTTGGTTTTACCGCTTCAACGTATCCCGGTTTTCAAAGCAGTATGTCAGCTGAATGAGAACACTGCGTCAGTCATGGGACCATTACGTTGGTATTTGTTTATTTATTGGATGAATACAAGTAAATAAACCAAAGGTTTACGCCCTAAAAGTTTCGAAAACTTTACCAGG
>NW_008777044.1:0-300 GCF_000715545.1 Opisthorchis viverrini
ACATGTTAAATGATGAACCTTCGGATTTTGATAACTTCCTTGACATTTGTGCAGCAGACACTGTACGTCACCTTTATTACAAACCTTTTGCTATTTAAGATATCATCTCAAGGGGAGCTCAGTGACATCACCCGTAACAGCTTGCTTTCAATTTTTTGCTAGATTCTATGTTTGAAATTTTTTCCTGTGTTTTTATTTCCAACCTTACTACCTATAGCCACTTTTTCGTAATTCACTTTAGTCCTCAGTGATTTGTTTTTTATGACTTTGCCCACTTACACCCATTTTAATTGCCTGGTA
>NW_008777045.1:0-300 GCF_000715545.1 Opisthorchis viverrini
GTTGGGTGGGGCATGTAACTCATCAGGTAGAAAATCTCCCATGGATTAGTGACTTGCAAACGAAAAACCCGTGATGCGTCTATAACACGAAAGTCGGATATCCCGGCTCACCTTCCGACAAAATGAATTACAGCTGAGGCGAACGAATATCTCATGCGCTTTCCGCACAACTCGCGCAAAACGGACGAACGCTGTCTCTCCGCTAATCAGTGAGGAACAACGTGCCGCATAATACCACTGGAAACCGGACGCTCGTACCATCAGTTCAAATCACCGAGACGCGTCGGCACACAAGTTTCC
>NW_008777046.1:0-300 GCF_000715545.1 Opisthorchis viverrini
TGTAACCCAGAAATAGGAATAGCTCCTCTGGATAAAATGGGCTAAAAATAGTGTCTTCTGACTCGCGTAATATCGTTCGAGACTCTGAACTGAAAAAATATGCGGTCATTTGCTTTTCATGTACTTTTGTTCCCATTAGACCCTGATTAATCATTTGCACTAAACCACAAACTACCTGTCATCACGTGATTAAATTCCAATCCGGATGCCCAGTAGCCCGGTCACTCAGTTTACATGAGCAAAGAGATGCGGACTAATTAGTCTCAAGTAAAAAAGTTACGCCACCCACTTTGTGGCGTT
>NW_008777047.1:0-300 GCF_000715545.1 Opisthorchis viverrini
ACACCATAAAATGCCAACTATCCGCTACACGCTGTGACCGGCTCTGCCATCAAATCCTCACTTCCTTATTTCAGGATAACGAAACCTACACGGATGAACAGATCAATAGTAATTTGACTAGATATGTGACAGTGTTAAACATGCGTAGATGGATACAATTAGTCGTGAATACGGAGATGAAGACATAAG
This sequence comes from Opisthorchis viverrini, assembly GCF_000715545.1. Taxonomy (NCBI): domain Eukaryota; kingdom Metazoa; phylum Platyhelminthes; class Trematoda; order Opisthorchiida; family Opisthorchiidae; genus Opisthorchis; species Opisthorchis viverrini. The sequence goes on from NW_008777047.1 coordinate 190, forward strand.
TATAATAATTTAAGTCCCGTGCAACTTACCCTGCCTTATCTTGGTATTTTGTTTAAACCACGAACATTGTAAATTTACGATTTCTTGTTTCCTTGACTAATAGCAGTAACA
>NW_008777048.1:0-300 GCF_000715545.1 Opisthorchis viverrini
TTTTCAATAACAATTTGATTTTCACGAATACGTGTCAACAACCACCTCCCATTCTCCAACACTGGTGGTGCTGCTGGTTGCTTACAGGCTTACAGCGGAACGACAATTGTGGAACGATGACTGCGACAAATGTGCTGTGTGTATGCTTATGAGGTCTAGAGAATACAAAGCCTCTATTTTCGATAAGGCCGACCCACTTCACCTCTATTCAGAGGGAATGAATACTCGAGAAATCTGGTGTAGGAAAGATCAGATTCCTGAAACTTGTTCTGGAATGCCCAAAACCAACTGAGACTCTCA
>NW_008777049.1:0-300 GCF_000715545.1 Opisthorchis viverrini
ATCGAGACCACGAGTGAATTCATGCAACAGATAATGGGCATACGCGTACATGACTGTTTTTGTAGGCACTAGTGCCACTCCCAACAGGATTACGCAGGTGTCCGACCTGTTAGCCTGGTTCAAGTGGAGAGTAGAACGAAGCGAGTACTAAATTAAGGGTAAGCAACCCTACTTGTAGTTAGGGTCCTCAATGAACTTTGTTTTCTGGTATTCGGACTGTAATCTGGCGAATCAGCTGAATAATTTTCAGTTGAGATTTCAGCATGTCCATGAGGCGAGATAGAGCAGTGGTTGGAGCGC
>NW_008777050.1:0-300 GCF_000715545.1 Opisthorchis viverrini
TAGTTGCCACACTTCCGAGCCTCCATTGGGTTATCGTCTTGGACTGAAATCAAAGTGCACGGAAACCGATGAAGTCCAGCGGTAGTTATGTGCTAACCACAGAATTGCTTTATTCTAGTACTCAAATCGGGGTGCCACTAACACCCGAGCCAAATTCCACACACACAGACAGACGGACAGACAGTCCGTATCAGCGCTCGCTATGTTTGGGTGGCGTGGATCATTTGGTAATTGCCGCTCGTTCTGAAACGCTTATGTGGATTCGTCTCACGCGCTCGTTTGCGGTAGCCTCTCTTTGTG
>NW_008777051.1:0-300 GCF_000715545.1 Opisthorchis viverrini
GCCAATTTATTGACCGAAAGGTCCATGGTTGAAACCCGGCCTCCGCCTATCTACTACCCCTCTTTACGTTTAGTCGAACTGGCGGCAGCCCAGACCTCGTGCTCCCTCCTGGTGGCATGGCAAATAGACACGAAGTGGTTAAATGACTGAACGGTTTTTATAGGAAGACCGCTGATCGCATTGATGCCACCTGAACATTTATTTCGACGAGGCTCGTAACTGTTCTTGGCTGTGCGATTACACGGAACCCATCCGTTCATTCTAGGCAAACCACCTAATAGGCCAAAATAACATACCCCA
>NW_008777052.1:0-300 GCF_000715545.1 Opisthorchis viverrini
ACCAAAACTAGTCACTTCCTTGTTTAGCCTCAAGTGACTTTCGTCAAATTTGTTTTACCTTTTCACGGCCTCAGTTGCTAAAGCGTTCTGGGTAAAATTTTCGTTATTTACGCTCGTGCTTCCGTAAGTGAGGCCCACACCAGTCAGCTTTAAGCGGAACTGTTGTTTTTGTCCTAACGTACCCCGGCATCACTGTATGGCTCATGTAGCACAGCAATGATGCCCCGTATTCCGCCGACCGCGTTTCTGCATACTGACTAGTACTCAATAACATCTGTTCGTGAGATGCCAATCCGACCA
>NW_008777053.1:0-300 GCF_000715545.1 Opisthorchis viverrini
TTTCCATCGATAACTGAGGATAAAATTTGAGGTTTAGGGAGCGGAGCCTTGGATTTTGGTTCTTTCACCCTCTAACAAACTTGGTTTTTGATGGTATTTTATCGCTTAGTAGAATTTAAGACTTTCACAGGTCTAAAGTTTGCTTGTCAGAGTAATATACAGACTTCTAGTAACCGTTCGTTTCCCTTCATACTGAAGCAATCCCTCAGGATGAACCCATGCGAGATGTGCCAACCGAGGAATCGACTGAGGGTAAGTTAATAATCTCATCTGAAACAGCATGGTAAATAGTGTTCCAGA
>NW_008777054.1:0-300 GCF_000715545.1 Opisthorchis viverrini
GGGATCCGTGTGGAATTCCGCCTAAAACACCCACCGTCTCCGTTTCATACGTCGCATATCATTTCACCTGGCTGTCCAGCGAAACTTGAGCTTGTGTGAACGCGCCTTGGCAGTTGGTTGAGTCAGCTGGTTCGCTAGTTCGACATGAATCCGGAGCCAAACCGAAACATACTCTAGCCACTGGCCATTGAGTTGGCTCGAAAATATCTTTCAGGATTTCACTCCAAAACTGTTAACGCTCAGCAAGACGAAACTGGATGAAATCTCTATCATCCAAGAGCTTGATATGAGCTTGCCCTG
>NW_008777055.1:0-300 GCF_000715545.1 Opisthorchis viverrini
GCGTCACTCACCTCATGCAGGTAGGTGATCTCAACGCTCTAAAGCCTCCTGGATGGAGCTCCATCGTCGAATCAAGTGTGCTTTTGCGGCGAAGTTGACCGAATTCTGCGCTTGGACAGAGTTCTTGGACCCAATATTTCGTTAGGCATTTGATATACTGCGCATCCCGACAACCATCCTTCCTTGATTTATTCATTACCAATGAAAAACACTTTTTTGATCAATTGATAATTAACGCTCCACTAAGATGTAGCGACCGCTGTGTGCTGATGTTTGATTTCATCTGCTATTGCGCTAGCA
>NW_008777056.1:0-300 GCF_000715545.1 Opisthorchis viverrini
TAGAGTGCCCACATTTGAAAACAACACTGAAATAAACACACCTGAACATTCTGTTGCAGTAAGGTGCCATCAGCGGGATTGATCCAGAGTATTTTGGACAAATGAACTTTGACTTGGTAGTCCGGTTGGGAACTGACAACATGCGCGTTAATGGGATCGGTTATGTGCCATGTCATGCAGGGTCTCCAGTCATGTGCAAGAATGATCAAATGGAACCAAGTCAGGAGGGCGTAGAGATCCAACAGCATTTGGTTCAACTGTAGCCGATTTCATCTCACGTTGGCATGTTACAGTTTCTCG
>NW_008777057.1:0-300 GCF_000715545.1 Opisthorchis viverrini
TTATGCAGTCTGCTTAAGGGTATCTCTGTTACTTCTATCAACACTAGGTTAGCTGAAAATCAGTTTGTTTACGGATCTCTTGAAATGACTCCATCCGTATATCCCAGAATTTTTGTTGTCATTAACTTGATGAATAAAGCAACACTGACTTACTTTCATCTCATCCATGTCTATTTTTGTGCTGCAGGTGACTTTGCACAGCTGATAGTGGCTTGCGATGAAACACGCATCCAGAATAATGTTGTTTCTTGTGCAATCCCTTGTGAGACTCGCATCTTGTGATTACCTTCACAGACGACA
>NW_008777058.1:0-300 GCF_000715545.1 Opisthorchis viverrini
AAAAATAATTTAGTTGATTGGTTAAATGGATAGTAAAATGTCTTTGTTGTATTTTTACATAATCAATCATTTATGCACATAACATCCAATGGATATGTGAATGAATAATGCATATTTAGTGAATATTTGTTCATGGGAGTTTGAAAGAAACAAAACCGATTGGAAAATACCGGCCATAGCGCTTGCATGCTTTTGACTAGGTAGTGAAAATAATTTGACTGGTTTTGCCGAAAAGCTAAGATTCAAAGGTGGCAGATTTTTCCAAGAGGGGAGAAGGAGCTTGATGCGGTCACCTACAAA
>NW_008777059.1:0-300 GCF_000715545.1 Opisthorchis viverrini
CGTTCTTCAGCCATCAGAAATCAAATGTCTTCAGATTCATGAAGTGAGCGAACGAAGCATGTGTTTCTGTGTTTGGTCCTCTTGGCTCACAAATTTGAATAGTGCCAGGAATCAGGTGTATACAAAATGAAACCGGAGTGCACCATGCACCTTAGTGAAATAGAAATCAAAGGAAGGAAGGTTAGATGAGAGTTTGATTCTCAGATTCTCCGAAGCTGCTGTGACCGATCGATTCAAATGTTTACCTCTCAAAGGAAACTTGACTTAACCCCTAAATCTACAGGTGACCAACCGCTTTTC
>NW_008777060.1:0-300 GCF_000715545.1 Opisthorchis viverrini
GCCATATCTCGGAGGGACCAGTCCAGTTTGTTCTTACCCGCCCAAAACGTCGTGGCAACTTTATGTTCTCAAAGACCCAAATATACACCAGGAACACTGATTTTGAGCAAACAGCAGTCATTTTCATATCGATTTGCTCCAGTTTCCAGAAACAGTCAGTGTTGTATGTATCACTCGAAGTTGGATAAACTATAATGCAACAAATCCGAACCTATTCGGGACAAAATATTTGGGACAAAAAGGTCTTGACTGCTACCTGATGTTAGTAGCTCTCAAGGACAAGACCACACTATAGGACTT
>NW_008777061.1:0-300 GCF_000715545.1 Opisthorchis viverrini
AAAGTTTGATACAAAATCCTCAGAGTTTGTAGCATAATAAACCTCAACTACTTGCATCTGACTCTCATGCTAAGTAACTGTCTTTACTTTCTGCTGCGACACCCAATTCTTGATGGTCCGCTTAATCTGCCAGTAGAGGTAATAAGTGCGGCTACATCAGTGAGTTAATTCAGCTTGTCAACTACAAACCATCAATACTCCGATTTCAGCTGGTGGAGGTTCGGTCACCGGAAAATGAGACAGGTATGCAAATATAGCCAAGCATTGAGGGTGATATTATAGTCAGTTATTTCACATTAT
>NW_008777062.1:0-300 GCF_000715545.1 Opisthorchis viverrini
TCGGACTTCACCATCACCAGCTCGTGCTTCCCATATTCATTTTCTTTACGGTTCGCGTTCGATCCGGTGCCTTAGCACAAATTCTCCTCCCTGGAGGTATTTGAGACTACCCGTTCTCCGCAGCGACACCAGTGACTCATTACTCTGAGAATCCGGCCATTATTTATCCGCAACACACCTCCCCCACCCTACCATCCCTATTAACGCTTTACGTGACTTTGTCCGTAAACCCAACTGCGCAAGACCACGGAGCCTTAGCAGTGTTTCCCTATTTGAGTTCAAATTAACCGGACAAATCAC
>NW_008777063.1:0-300 GCF_000715545.1 Opisthorchis viverrini
TACTCATAAGGTTGCTGGAGATCCGTCGATCCGTGCTTCAAAATGTACTGCCAACTCCCTGGAGCTGCTCTGACCCAGTCAAACCGAATTTTTTGCACAAAAATATCCATAAGCCATTTAGTACGACATAAAAATGCTTCACAAGTTCTTGTTGGATTTGAACTCTCATCAGCTAGTTTACTTTATTTGATTGCGTTAGGATTGTGAACACACTACCGATAAAGTTGGTGAAAGCTCTTTGAAAACTCATCAGCGGTTTCATCCTTCCTGATAATTATCAGGAACATCATTTTGTAGAAG
>NW_008777064.1:0-299 GCF_000715545.1 Opisthorchis viverrini
CATGCTTTCAAAGGATCCTGGAGCACCTTACTCATGTTAGACATTAAAATCAGCCCACATCATATTACTCTACAGTGGCCACTTGTAGATACTGTTGTCAAACCCCTTCCTGAAGGAAGCTACCACAGAAAAGTTGAACTTGTTATACTACAGCTCATTACCACATACCAGGTTACTGCGCCCTTTAAGACGTCGACTAAATGGGCGTTTTGACCGATCTCAGCAGAGGTCTTGGTGTCCCTACAACTGAAGTAGATCAAATTGGTTCAAAATAGCCTTCCAAAGTAAGGCCCTCTCTG
>NW_008777065.1:0-299 GCF_000715545.1 Opisthorchis viverrini
AGAAGCCCTATACATCGCGCGAAACATAGTTATATAGCTCACCGGTTACCTCTATACGCAGATTCGACTTTTCCCCATGCCCAACTCAGAGTTGCGTAAAACGATAGGTGACAAACCCTTGATTTGGCAGAGGGGCATGGAGACCACGATACCCTTGGGTCCTGTCGGTGCCCATTGCCATCCAGGATGGGGACCGCGTAATCCTCACTGTGCCTGATTGGGGACAATACAGGGTATGGCTGCCAACCGATGTAACTGGCTCTCTCGTTGTCAGTTTCTATTCAGATCGTCTGAGTGAA
>NW_008777066.1:0-299 GCF_000715545.1 Opisthorchis viverrini
TTACTACTTGCTGAATTCCGCAAAACAAATGTTTCATTTTATTTGGATACAATAAAGAAAGCAAATGTATAGTATGCGGTGATTCTCTCCGAGCGAAAGAGTTTGTCTACCCGTTGGATGAGCTGTAGGTCGCGCCTGCCACTTTCACCAGAGCTAAACGGGTTTTGAGTGCGGTTGAGCTACTTTGTTTGCAAAATAAAAAGAGTCGAATGTTTACACGTTGTGGTAGGTTTACAACTCTTGGTGCTGAAAGTCTCGAGGAAATGGATATCATTTTAGTGTATGTAAATGGTCGAAAT
>NW_008777067.1:0-299 GCF_000715545.1 Opisthorchis viverrini
AACTTCTAGCCTTTCGGTTTCAATTCGTTTCCACGTCTCAAAAAAACCGAACTCAGTGATTTAAATCTAATTTCTGGAAAAAACACTTGAGGCATTAAAACATCCTTAGAATATTGGATGTGTACTGGACTTATTTTGGCCTGGTTGAGAGGAAGGGTAGAAGCGCTTGCACGCACTTTCAACCTACTACGTCTGAATTACCATGCGTTCACGTGACAGAATCATTCGAACAGACTTCACTCGAACTGACTGATCAATGCAGTGATCAATAATTGAAAGTGATTACGCATACGCACAGT
>NW_008777068.1:0-299 GCF_000715545.1 Opisthorchis viverrini
TTTTTTGCCTGCTTGCAGCGAAATTCCAATACTGAAAATCGGTAAACCGTAGGGGATCTAATATACAAGTGGCCTTTTCAAGTGCTGGCTGGAATCTCTGCTGATACACGTTAACACTTCAGACAACAGTTTCAAATGGTTGGCTTGTACTAAGTTCACTGTTGATTAGTAAACGAGTTTTGGCACATAGGCAATTTTATCTTATAATTCTTAGGCAAACTGTTTGGTACTTCTTGTCGTTAATATTATGTGAATCTTTTCGCAGCGATAAGCACACGCAAATTTATCGTTGCTGGCTC
>NW_008777069.1:0-299 GCF_000715545.1 Opisthorchis viverrini
ATACCTCATGCTAGAGGCCACCTATGACAGAGCTGTTTGTTGGCTACACATGTTCAGCTAGTTGGGCATTGTCCTTCTGTTTAATTCTTGACGTTTAGTGACTTTGAAGAGTCGATCACCCACTCAAGCTATGTACACTGGTGAATCGCCGGAAATAGATTTCTTAACCGAAAAAGTGTTGACCCCATGACCATCGCAGTTTGCGAAAAGTAGCTTCCAACTCTCTGATGGAAGGGACTTGATTCTCGGGGCTGTACAGTGCTTGTTGCAAAAAAAACCAAAAGGACTGTATCTATCTA
>NW_008777070.1:0-299 GCF_000715545.1 Opisthorchis viverrini
TTGTGAAACGGCAGTTCCCGGCTAATTTCATGAGGCATCATTCGTCCACTTGCCGTCCCGCTCCACACCATATAGTCATCGGTGCGGTGGCGATTGAAGTTTCAGCAAAAAACAGTTGAATCCCACTTTGACAAAGCTTCACTTACACCATCAAAGGCCTGGTACGTCAAAAATATGCCATTCCCTGAAAACAAGCTTCCACAAGCTATTTCGACGGCTTGACTTGCAAGCTGTCTATGCTCAATCAGTGACTGATATATTTTCAGGGAAGAAAAAATTTTATTCTCAAAGACGATACC
>NW_008777071.1:0-299 GCF_000715545.1 Opisthorchis viverrini
TACCAACTCCTGATTGAGAACGTTGTATGTAATGCGTTTTTCTGCAAATTCTGTGCGTATTTTGTTTGTTTTAGTGGGCGAATTTTCAAGGTCAACATTTATCCCCAGCTGGGAAACAGAGCCTAATGAAATAAGGTGAAGCGGGCGTGCAGTGTTTGCCTAATGGAATTGAGTTTTCAAAAACTACGACGTGCCCTGATGGACTAAAAGATACTAGCAATCGAATTCAGAACACGTGTCTAAACTCTTCAGCCCCATCTAGGCATCCCGGGGGTCTCAGCGATGCTAGAAAAGTATTC
>NW_008777072.1:0-299 GCF_000715545.1 Opisthorchis viverrini
GTGGAGCGTGGTCTTGTATTACTTACTAAACAGCTCAGACCACCCAGTTGCGACTCTAGCTGGGAAGGGTGAGTTGTCAAAATACAATCACAATCAGCCAAAAGTACGACTGTATAGCAACCGAGAAGGACCACAACCAATACCTTTGAAACCATCCGAAACTCTTTCACCTGGTTAGGAAACTGTGAGTGATATCTTGACAGGATTTTGGTATCATTAAACACAAATACTAGACCCCAAACCAGTTACCAACAGTAATCAAACTGCGAAAAAAATTTCGACGTTCACACCCATATGAT
>NW_008777073.1:0-299 GCF_000715545.1 Opisthorchis viverrini
AGCACCTGAATGTCTGTAAGATGGACTGTCAGCATACACTACGATTTACCGCTCTATGCCGAACACCTCTCCGTGTAGCACTTACGTCAGTTTTGTAGAAAAGAACAATAATACAATATTGCTTGCTTGGTTAAAACGAATCCGTACTTATCTGTTTAATTAAGCATTGCTGACTCCATAGTCATGAAGAGAATCTTTTAAATTTAACTTTTCTGAAGGCTTCAAAACGCACGCGTTAATTGGTAAACTCCGTGATTGCTAATAAACGCGCTTTTTTGTTATATAACAGAGTTTAAGCT
>NW_008777074.1:0-299 GCF_000715545.1 Opisthorchis viverrini
ATTTTCGGTCAACAGTTCTATACGTATTCCGATTGGAGGCTACTACTGGTACAACTTCGTCAAGGCAGGTATAGATTTCCGAGAAGTTTGTGTGGCAAAGGCATCGAATCCATGTTTGACGTTCGAGACTTCCAATCCAGTGGAAGATGAAATTGAGGGTCACCACACGCTCGTCGTTATGTCTCAGTAGGGCCCTGACCAACACTAGGTAAAAAAAGTGCCTTTCGTTGCTGATAACCAAATCTGACGGAGATGGTCTTTGACGAGCATGGTATCTGATGGGCATGACGACATATGAC
>NW_008777075.1:0-299 GCF_000715545.1 Opisthorchis viverrini
GGAGATATGTTTCAAGCAGCGATATAAGAGCTATAAGTCATCAAAGAGCCGACATGTTCCTTAAAAATGTAACGCAAAAGCACTTGTCGCCAAGCACCACTTGTTTGAGTTCCGGATTTAGTTAATGGAGCTAATCCTCCACAGAGCTATGTGTGGGCAACTTGGCATTCTCCCGGCCGGCGTACAACCATGATTCCCACAACCGGAGACAATCGCTCACCATATCAACCATCACTTCGTGTCACCCGCCGATCGCCTTACTGGCAACATACACCAGAGTGGGTGAACGAAAATACGCT
>NW_008777076.1:0-299 GCF_000715545.1 Opisthorchis viverrini
CAAACTTTTGCTGGATACACACTCGTTCCTTTGAAGTAAATAGGCAAATTCGCTTTCCTATGGTAATATCCAACCTTCGGTTTGAGCGGATTCCCCCTTGCGTTTCTGCTTGGCAACTTATTAGCATCTAAATGTTTAGCCTCACTAGTTAAAAAATGCGATAATTTTAGCCAATTCAAGGCTTGTTACATTTACATTCATTTCTTGATATTCTTCTGGCATCGCTGTCCCCATGGTTGTTAACAACTTGTGAGAATCAAAAGACAAACATCAATCAGTGCTCCATTTGAGACAGTTCT
>NW_008777077.1:0-299 GCF_000715545.1 Opisthorchis viverrini
CTATATTTACAATTGACTTATTACAAGCACGGTTTCAGCAAACAGTTAATCACATAGGCGCTCTTCACATTACAACTAGTCAAGCACTTAGACTAACTGCGTAGCAATTGAATTTATATAACAACCTTGTAATTCAGAACGCAGCACCTACATACTATCACATTTTGAGCTCCATCATTGTTTTGCTGCTGCAAGTGCCAATGAGTCGCCCCAACTAATTTATGTTAGGCAAAATGGATGATAAAAGTGGGTAAAAGTATCTATTAGTTTCTGACGGTGCAGCTTTTACTATTAAGTTT
>NW_008777078.1:0-299 GCF_000715545.1 Opisthorchis viverrini
TTCAGTGTGGATATAAAATTAAGTTTGAGGAATAAACTGTAAAAATCCAGAAAGAGACAATCACAGTTAAACCAAAAATTCTCGTCTTCCACCATTATTTATCCGAGCGCCTGGAGCAAGCCACTCATGTCTCAGCAGCCATAAACTTAGAACAGAGACAATAAATGAGCAATGATGAAGCAAAATTACAACATACACATGGAATATTCGTGGAGTGTGGTAATCAAAAATGCAAGCCGTCCGTCTACCTATTCTTTTATACAAATCAAATTATGGACTCCTAATGTGTGCGATTTTTT
>NW_008777079.1:0-299 GCF_000715545.1 Opisthorchis viverrini
AGCTCAGATTTTTCAGTGCAAGTTCTGAGGCTAACTGAGTGCTGTGCATGATCTCGTCAAATGCTTCCACCGATCTTGGAATTTCGCAAAGGTTTCCAAAATATGAAATTTGGTAGGCTAGTTTCTGAAGTGCATTTCATAACTATTGCATGAAGCAGGTTTATCATGTTTTCAAGTACACTTATCACTACGAAGAAATCACAGAGGTCACCCCTCTTCTGCCATTTCATACTCGCAGGCATCTTGATTTCATGGAGGAAAGCTGATATAAATTGTAAGTGACGCATCTTTCTATATTT
>NW_008777080.1:0-299 GCF_000715545.1 Opisthorchis viverrini
CGTGGAAGTTCATGTAGTGGACAGCATGTCAGACTTTGGCTCCCAGGAGCCTTACACAAATTCCTCGCCGACTGGACCTGAACACGGATGAGTAATTTGAGCGCGTTCTATTTACCACTGAAGAGTTTCTGGGTGTGGGAGCCTGTCGTGACATATCTCCGTACACGGCGTGCTCAAAGGAAGTCTGCTCCCCAAGCACTATTTATAAACCTCGCGCGAATCCTCGAATAATCTCAGCACAGATTTAAGCTGGCTCAAATCCCCTAGTAAAAGCCTAATTCAGAGTGGCGTAAACAGAG
>NW_008777081.1:0-299 GCF_000715545.1 Opisthorchis viverrini
TGATGATGGCGATGACGATAACAGTAACGATAATAATGTTATGTTTGCCCTGCAACTAGATTCTGCACATTAGGCTGGGACGGAAATAGTGTCGCTCGACAGAACTAGAACCAAGATTTTCAAGCACAAAGAAATACGAAAATTTGCCAAACCAAAAAATCCATTGGAATCAACTTCTGCAGGAAACTGGACGCACATCCTTTGGAGAATACTTTTGGTCAGATAGTGAGTACAGTGTAAAAAGACAGCCCTTTTGGTGGTGAGCGTCGCCTGATCACATGACCTCCAGTTTGAACTCA
>NW_008777082.1:0-299 GCF_000715545.1 Opisthorchis viverrini
AGGATTCAAGGTTGTACGTTACTAATATTTACTTATAAATCAATGGAAATGGCCAGCGCCGTATACAACACTGGCCCCTTTTTCGAAGGACATCGTCCCTCGTGCATCATGGCCTATGTCGGCTGGCCGACGCCTGTGGCGTGATGCCTGAGGCTTGGGAGCGCGTGCAATGGATTTTGCGTTTGTAGTTGCGTCAGTCGTCTACGACTGAGCAGCGTGATAGATCTGAAGTACGTGTGTACATGTATGGAGTCAGGGCCTTTACGGCAGATCCACCAATGTGTGGTAACCATCCTGGC
>NW_008777083.1:0-299 GCF_000715545.1 Opisthorchis viverrini
CGGCCCGTATCCTAGAATACATTGTGACAGAATTCTTCTCATCTTCGTACGTGATTCGGCGAAGGATTCAAAAACAAGAGTTGCAAAGGACAATCCCAGTGACACACTGGAATTAGCTTTAATACATGAGAATTGTAGAACAGGTACAGGGGCCCTCCTACGACTATGCACAACTGAACACTCGACTGAGCCTGACTGACGTAATCGTCGCACACTCACAAGTGATTCGCAGAGTCCGTTTTGAAACACCGAAGCAACATCCATCTTCAACTGGACGAAGTTACGTCATGGCAATTTAC
>NW_008777084.1:0-299 GCF_000715545.1 Opisthorchis viverrini
AGTCCAACCATCAGTCAATTGAAGCGCAACAAACAAACAGTTCCATACGTGCTGGATTTGAAAGCAGACAATGAATCGACCGTTCCTGACTGAGTTTTGCCATTGCTCGCCAGTACAGCGGCGTGCGTTCAATGACGTATTAAACATGATCAACAGTTTCCAGCTCCCAAGAAGGAGGATCGAATCCAGCGAATCCCATTCGCATTCACTTTCTCACAGCATCCATTACGATTGTGGAATTCCACGAAACGACCCCAAATGGGAAGGTTTATTGGCTTCGTAGATGCTCATGATCAATG
>NW_008777085.1:0-299 GCF_000715545.1 Opisthorchis viverrini
TTAAATCTCCACCAACGAACTAAAAAAACGTTCTCTGCAGCAGCACAAAATTTTGGGCTCACACACGACGAGGAAATCGTGGTTCAAAAAGGGGTATCACCCACCGGAAGCTGTTTCACACTCCGGTCACAATAAATCCTCAGGACCAACGCTGCATAAACCTGCACACTATATCACTAATACCATTGATCTTGCCTTAGTTCTGGGCATCAACCAGAACCATATACGACAGGTTACAGGGTCAGCTTTCTTCTTTAAATTTGATAAAATAACGGTCAGTGAGTTTCCCGTGGATGGCA
>NW_008777086.1:0-299 GCF_000715545.1 Opisthorchis viverrini
AGACCACGCTGTCATCTATGACTAGCCTGGAACCAGGCTAACGTCGTAAACGTTGAAGCTTGAAGGAGTTTTAGCTGCCCACTTCGACACCAACATCATGTCTGCGTCCCCATACTAATAGGCGACAGAATTAGCTCCCTGATCCACCGCACACTGACCGGAGAACTAGCCCATCTTTATGGGAATGGAACAGATTTCGGCAACCCATGTTTCTTTTAAGACTCAAGCAACAAGGGTCTGAAGCCGTCAAGTAGATGCTCCGCCTTACCGTGTGACTGCTTGCGCACCTCAGAGATCCA
>NW_008777087.1:0-299 GCF_000715545.1 Opisthorchis viverrini
AAAGCAGGCAAAAATCACTTGTATAGCGTGTTGCATATGAAGCATATGTGGCGACAACACTCTGGAAATTCCGACACCTTCTGGCCGCGCCATTAGCGACGGGCATCCGGCATACACTAGATCATGGATGGCTGATGTTCCCGGACTTTCGGCCAATCAGAGCTCGACCTTTTGGCCAATGGCGTATGGGATAGTTTTCTTGGCTGTGGCAGCACCTAGCTTAGAGTGACCAAGTGTTATCAGTGTATTAGGCACACTGGAGGAGATTCGGGGGACGGTGATTCTCCGAAGGCAGGTAT
>NW_008777088.1:0-299 GCF_000715545.1 Opisthorchis viverrini
GTTTGCCCAGTCAGACAGATACTACAAGAGCTCAGTGATAAATAATGAGAACGATTGGCAGCCTGACACAACCGTACAAACAATTGCTCAGCAAATGTGCGTGCGTGAATATTGTCACCAGCGGTTATTCTAAATTTGCGAAATACCGGTTTCGCTCCCTTTAAGGTTCATCAGAAGAACGTAATCTCAGGGGCCTGAGATTAAGCCCCAAAGTGAACAGTAATTTCGTTACTTTAGTTATTTTTACCTTACATTCATGCTAGAGTTTATGGTACTAGTAACTCTATGAAGTCAATGGC
>NW_008777089.1:0-299 GCF_000715545.1 Opisthorchis viverrini
ATAGTAGTCAGCAGAGGTTCCTGGACCATTTCAACTGAGTCTGCACTTGTACCATCTGCGTGCTACTCTTGACATTCTTAGTCCCTCAAAGTTTCTCAATTCCATATGCTCTTTGGGTTTTTTTCTTGTCGAACTGTCAATTTTCCGCATCACTTCTATTGAGTCCACTTGTATCGGAAATGCAGTGCACTCGAATGTAGAAAGTTCCGTTCATCCACTATTATGCTGAATTTTCAGTTCATCGAGATGCTGTTTAATTTTGCTCACACTGGATATCATGTAGAAGAAGTTTTCAGGTT
>NW_008777090.1:0-299 GCF_000715545.1 Opisthorchis viverrini
CCCACAAATTCGTCAGAAACCATGGAGTAGTCACATTTTGAGAACGTGTTACTCGTTGGTACAAGAGCACATTTTATGCAGAATAATCGACGGATCCCAGTAGTTTTCCAAGGAGAGGCTATTCACTGATGATTGCAAGGGAATTTAAGAAAGCTGCGAGCCCAATCTATCTGGTGAAGATAGTTTACTCAAAAATGTTCACCCTTCCTCGTTAAACAAACTGTTTTCGAAACAATAGGGTGTAAACCGCGGGACTAGTGTTGCCGTGCGAATCTAAGTTAGCACATTCAAGCTCATAT
>NW_008777091.1:0-299 GCF_000715545.1 Opisthorchis viverrini
TGCAAACTCCACTGACCACTATTGAAAGGAAAAAGGCCTTCGCTGCTGACAGACCGTTGGGCAGTGTAGCAGTTACTTATCAGGAATGCTGACGGGAATCCAGAATATTCGCAAACAAATGCACAGCTTCAACCTGATTCACGGCCAGTTCATCCAAGCGTCGGAAGTCCACACAGAACCAGAATTTCCTGTTCGCTTTCCGTAGAAGTGCAACTGGGGAGTTGTGAGAACTAGTGGGTCCTTCGATTACGCCATTCTTCGACATCTCTGGAATCTGTCTATGGACCCCTCCCCGTAGA
>NW_008777092.1:0-299 GCF_000715545.1 Opisthorchis viverrini
TCGTTTTTATTTCCTATTAACCCTACAAAAAAGACAAAACAAAAGCCTAAGGTTTGGAATCTGTTCATTCATTGTATTAAGGGGACATCAAAATTGTTCCTCACTAGTTGCCACTATTGCAGCCAGAATTGTTTTTCTCAGTCATCAAAGATGGGTTCATTTGGTTGCGCTTATATGGTTGTGGGCGGTGACAGCTCATGCAGCGAGACGTTCTTTATCAATGATTCTTCTCGCGGACAGGTTAAAGTGGACATAGAATAACAGTGAAATGTATCAGCTAGTTTGACCGCGGTTGCTCG
>NW_008777093.1:0-299 GCF_000715545.1 Opisthorchis viverrini
TAAGGTGTTTCCCCTAGGCGACCAGCATACCGATATTTATGGAAACAGCGATGCTGCATTCTCCGAAGAAGGACTGGTTAGAGAAGATCGATCCCAAAACCACCCTCTGATCGCGTAACGTTTGGCCGTGACCGCCGACGAATTATCCAATACAGTCGAAATACTTTTCAAATCAAAGGGCCAGATACTGCTTGAAAGGCACCTGCAGTGCGCAGCCGCATCGTGAATGTGACAATAATACCAAATTTCTTGCACACTAGGGTTAGGCCAAACACACGCAGCCAAGCAGGTCAGACCGT
>NW_008777094.1:0-299 GCF_000715545.1 Opisthorchis viverrini
TGAGCTACTGGGGTAGCCGCCTCGATGTGTCAGAGAGTGCGCGTGTGCGTCTCCGTTCGGCGTGTGACTCTAGTGGCTAATTGGGTGAGTGCTGGTGGTTCGTACGCGTGCGTGTCTATCCGCGATCATCAGGGAGCTGTGATGATTGGACATGTGACGCAGTTGTCTGGCTACCCGTTCCAAGGCGGACCTGTTTGGCCATGTCCCTACGTACGTGTTGTCTGACTTACTTTGAACTATCCAACTGATCGTACAGGGGAATTGTTCCATGGCTTTCATGCATCATACCGAAACATAAG
>NW_008777095.1:0-299 GCF_000715545.1 Opisthorchis viverrini
CAACTTAGACGATAGGATGAACCTTAAGACTCAGAGGCTACTAGGTATGACACGGGAAGGTGAAGCTCAGAAATCGCTCGGACGCCTGCCAATCAAGCCAAATGCGGATGAGGGTGCTCGCCATCCTGATTATCATAATCAAATGCGGCTTGTCACTCTCAGAGCCACGTGAACCAACTTGCGCACACCACTGAACAATATATCTACAGCCTCAATGAAGTACACTACGACGGATTACTGATGTCACCTCGGATGATGACAAACATTTTCCAACAAATTAGCCATGTTAATCAAAATAT
>NW_008777096.1:0-299 GCF_000715545.1 Opisthorchis viverrini
CAACCTAAGCCTTGTTGAGTTCACCTTTATCAATGATGGAGTATTACTCAAGGTTTCCGTGAGGAATATCCAATATCACGGTGAGTTTATGTATGGTCACGGTTTATGGACAAACCGTCAATTAGGTGGATTGGATTGTGAGAATATGCAGTAATGACAGCTTAAACAAACCAGTTTCGCACCATTTTTCAAAGTTTTACTTCGAATTCTTTACTCAAGGTCATCCTGAATACATGACATTTATTTGAGTTCGGTAAGGACACAAAAAACGTTTGTTACAATGATTGTTAGTTTATTAG
>NW_008777097.1:0-299 GCF_000715545.1 Opisthorchis viverrini
GAGGCGAATTTTGTGTAAACAAACCGTCAACTCTTGTTAGCTAAAGGGGAGCTAACACATGGGAACGCTCTGTGTGGACTACTTCTTAGGCGGCATTATATTTGACTGACCGGAGTGCACGTTTGTCACAGACTCAAGCGACCGCCTAATATCGATCATCTTAGTAAATATAAATTCCTGTGACATCATGGACAGCCACGATGTTAAAAAGCAGTAACCAGCTTGTTTGGTAAAGCTGGTACAATTATACAGAGTGCGCAGAATAACCAAAGGCTTCTGAAAATCTGAACTTGTTAATT
>NW_008777098.1:0-299 GCF_000715545.1 Opisthorchis viverrini
TGAGAGAGAGGATATCATAAATATACGGTTAACCATCCCTGTTTCGATAACAGCCTTACAGACTACACGGAGGGGTGGAATACAGGGAGACCAGCAACACTCACCTTTGTCATTTCTTCCAAATACCGAGGACTTTCTGCGTCCAGATCGTTCAAAGCGTTGGTATAGTTCGAACGAGTACGCTCAACCTCCTTCTCCGCCTTCTTCAATTTGTCCTGCATCTTCTTGAGCTGTTGAGAGGAACGAGACGGACAGTCAATTCAGTGCTACGAAACGCAGCTAAGAAGACAGCCTGAGTC
>NW_008777099.1:0-299 GCF_000715545.1 Opisthorchis viverrini
ACCTACCAGTATCAAACAGAATGTAAAAATGAAAGCAATAACTGATACTGTTCTAGCATTGTCCTGATTTATCATATGGTTCACAGAATATCGATCGGTATCATGTGATCTGATTACTAAGTACTCTGCGAAAACACTCAAGCCTGACCCTCTAAGGCATGAAAACTTGCGACGATGAGAAATTCTCAGTGCACCATCGGATGCGCGCAACATTATCTAATGGCTGCATCAGTCTCATTTCATTGCGGGAAATAAAAACTTTGGTTCTTGGGCCCCCGATTCGAGGGTCAACAATTTGC
>NW_008777100.1:0-299 GCF_000715545.1 Opisthorchis viverrini
GGAAAATGGTGAAGCAAGATTTGGCCAGCCTTTCTGGCTGAAATTATTAGTATTGTTATTCACACACGCACTATTTCGAGGAACATATACGGAACAAATTGGCGTCCAACCAACAGAATTCTGCAACCATCGGTGCGGCAAAACAGTAAAAGGACAAGCCTAAGATGTTACCCTCTGGTCACTTCATATTAATATCTCTGTTTCAATTTCATTGTGTATCGCGGTTCCAATGTCTTGGCAACCACTTTCAAAAGTCTGTTCACCGAAGCGCTGGTTATTCTCTATACGGCGGTATAAAT
>NW_008777101.1:0-299 GCF_000715545.1 Opisthorchis viverrini
TTTGCTAATACATAAATTTAATTCAACGGAAGCTGGTGTGTAGACTCCGCTCTCTAGTATGCGAGTTTCCATGCTTCAACGGACAGCTATCCAATTAGGTAGCAAGCAATAAGCGTCCAGCATCGGTAGCAAGATTATGTTTAAGATAATGCGCGATAGCTACCATGCTCCTCTGAAAGCATTCGGTTTTCAGTGCAATATCGCAGGCGTTGTAAAGATGTTGAAGAAACACGACCTGGTACGATGGTGATCTCCATGGTTCCATGAGCGCTGTCAAAGTGCTTGGCGCAAACGCGTGC
>NW_008777102.1:0-299 GCF_000715545.1 Opisthorchis viverrini
CCCCCCCCCCATAATGAGGGCTGTGTAGCTTCCACACATATACTGACATCTTGGAGACAAGAATGCTGAATAGATATCAGCATATCCCACTGGGGTTGGCCAGTATGAGGCCCACCAAATTTAGCCTACGAGCGTTTTACAGAGAATTCCTCCCCAATTCCCCCAATCCTGACTGAAAGACAACCAAGTTTATTTTTTTATTTATTCATGGTGATTTGAGAAGAGTTGGTAGATTTCAAATGGATTTTTGTGCTCTCAGGGAAGCCGGTATATGCTGAAAAGCCGAGAATCACTGTCCA
>NW_008777103.1:0-299 GCF_000715545.1 Opisthorchis viverrini
AGAAATTTCAGCTACAAAGTGATAATCGAACTGAAGAAAATAGATTATACGAAGTTGGGAAAATTAAACTACGACAAACCAGACTTCAGTTCAGTTCATTTTAACCATGAATCGTTCATAGGTATACGTCATTTTGGATGCTGAGTCCTTAGGTTTATCGTGTCCAGCAGTTCGACACACCTGATCGTGTCGGTAAGAATGATTTTCAGCTCAACAGTTTTCGAAGCAGGAATTTCAATCTGAAGTTCTTATGAAAGGGTGACTGTAATGCTCTCTATCCGGATCAACAGTGGCTCGAA
>NW_008777104.1:0-299 GCF_000715545.1 Opisthorchis viverrini
TACCCACTGTCTTTCTCTCTTGAAGAGCCACATATTTCGAAGCAAATTCAGTTGGAAAATGTCATGGAGGCTGGACCTCCATGAGGTTGGATAGGTGCTGCGCAGTTGATTTTTCATTGACAGTGGCAGTAGTATTGTCCCACCAAAAATGACTCACCTTCATCATAACACTCTTCCCAATCTAAAAAGCATGACACAGGTTCATATGATCCAGTTCTTGACGCACAGAACGAGTATCTTTTTGTGAGTTATATGATTGGTTCAACCGCCGGAGCAGCTCACTACTTTAGGTTCTCGTT
>NW_008777105.1:0-299 GCF_000715545.1 Opisthorchis viverrini
GTGTGTGTGTGTGTTAGTTCACTCAAATGTCATATGTACACGCACACGAATGGATTTCAGAGACACGTCACGTGCACTAAGAATTGAGCTCACATTTTCATCGGGAGCGAATATGCTCAAACAAACGGTGTCATATGATCCCCTGTTTGTGTTACCGGATGTGGTTCCCGTGCTCGAATTGGTCCTCTCCATGACTACCATATCCAGACATCTTATCACCGTTGGGAATCGGTTTGAAAACCTTCCGTGAAATGTGAAAACGCTTGATTTTCCACATGGAATATCCTATCCCATGAATA
>NW_008777106.1:0-299 GCF_000715545.1 Opisthorchis viverrini
TTTTTTAGAAAGGCACGTTCGTCATGACCAAACAGGTTTAAGGTGGAGTCTAACGATAAAGATTTCTGCCCCAAAGCATGAAGTACGCATTCATTCAGTTAATATCCCTTTTTCAGGAAAACGCACGCACTATGCATCGTGGAATGAGTGTAACATCCATTCCTGGAATTGCATACATTTCTTTAAAATTCTAGTGAAAAAGAAACCTCCCTTAATGAGCTTCAGTTACTTTTTTCTGCAGAAATCTCTCTAAGAAGCCACTCACCAGAGGATTCTTTTCCACAGAAGTACCCACAAGT
>NW_008777107.1:0-299 GCF_000715545.1 Opisthorchis viverrini
CATTCGTGCGTCCTGAGTAGTTTGAGCACATAAGAAACAAACCGCAACATTTTGGTGCATAACGTTTTAACCCATTTGTGAAGATTTCGCAGCTGAGAGCACGGTGCAGATAATGGATACAAAGACCGGGTTCGCCCTTCTTGGGTAACATCACGTAGGCGCTGTTCCCGAAATTCTGTCAACCTCATGTTCCACCTTAAAATAAATTGCAAGAAACAAGCGAAATACACTTAACTGCAAACAAAGTTTTGGAGCGGAAGACTCGACTGGAAACCAGCTGAAGCCCTCGTTTATGATGC
>NW_008777108.1:0-299 GCF_000715545.1 Opisthorchis viverrini
GCATTCCCTTGATGTAAGGCCGCTTAATGAGGAGGCTATCGGGAACGCTGCTAGCTCCACCAATGTGTGGCATTATAAGCACTCTTCGGAATTTAATGACTTCATTCATAGTGACTCCGTCAGTCATTCTTCACGGATGAGGGACTACGTCCAACCTTGTTGACCTAACTGAAATATGATGATGAGAGTTCCAGTGGCTCCTTCGTCGGCTAGGCGTCAGCCCGACTATGTGCGCCATAATGATTTTCAGGCCTTGCATTTTTCACAAAGGATTAAGGGGAGTTGCGTTGTCATTGATT
>NW_008777109.1:0-299 GCF_000715545.1 Opisthorchis viverrini
TAACCCTACACAATCATCCGTAGAACAAACGCAGGTGTAGCACGAAAGTCTAGGTGGTTGTTCTTGAATGGATTTCCGAAAAGCAGGACAACACCTTTTGAGAGGGACATCGAACAAAACCTCACCAAGACTACCTGCTATCATCCAACAGTTCCCAGCCATCTTAGTAGCCTTGACGATCTGAGTGATAACCGATAACAACAACAACTTGATAGCAAATGTTACGCTGCATGATCTTGATTTCTTAGCTGATATCATTGGAAGTTGCATGTGTAACCTTCGTCCCAAGTTTGTACACA
>NW_008777110.1:0-299 GCF_000715545.1 Opisthorchis viverrini
TTGTCCGTCAACACTGACTTCATTCTCCAATTAACGTCACTTTTGAAAGGACGAAACAACATTACGTTTCTTCATTTTGAACACTGGATATCTCCTTTACAAAACATGTGGAACTTCAGAATTCCATCACGATTTGTAAATAAAACCAGGAATCTTTCAAAAATTCACAGTGCCAACAAGCAACTTTGTCCATAACTTATCACTCAATGAGTGCATTTAGGTGATAAAATTCTGTAGATAACCGCACAGCCTAGGCCATGAATGGGGCTGGTACGCCAAATGCTTAATAACGTAGCCAG
>NW_008777111.1:0-299 GCF_000715545.1 Opisthorchis viverrini
CTTCCGCCCGGTGACTCAGAACGATAATGACCACGCCGCAACAGCCGCTGGATTACTGCATGTGTGCAGCCAGAAGCGCGTGGAGGTCAATGAGGTGGTTAGCTCAACCACTATGCTTGTATCTTGAAGTCCTAATTCTGAGAAAGCGCACATTAACGCTAAGCGAATCCGGTATGAGAGCAAGAACAGCTTGTCCACCTGCTTGCTTCGGGTGAGGACATTGAAGGTGTATAGATGAACCGAGCGTCGAGGTTTGAAGATTGATTTGGGGATACCTGAATATGTCGGCGCCATGTGAC
>NW_008777112.1:0-299 GCF_000715545.1 Opisthorchis viverrini
TCAGAAATACCAAGGTAAGTTGGCGAGGTCCTCCCCATGTGTTATTCATAGACCAACATTAATGGACACCGGTTGACATTGACCTCGGTTGGTCATGTTAAGGCGCATTTGGCTCACATATTACCAGCTTGAACAATCATACAGCGTTAGACAAGGGATATCCGAGGAACCTAGGATTTAAAGTAAACTATTCTGTTGAACCATGCAGCTTTCATTAGTTCGAAAGTCATCTTTGGGGGAAATGACGAAGTGATTTTTCTGGTATGGACTTTGGCCTTTGTTAGCTAGCACGTACACCG
>NW_008777113.1:0-299 GCF_000715545.1 Opisthorchis viverrini
GTGCGGAGTACATATCCTAACCAGCGTAATTTGTGAGGCATTGGCAACTCAGCCATCGTGAGAGTGCCCCTTTTTCTTAAAACCACCTCAGCAATGCTAATCCCACCAGACCAGACAAACGGTTTGGAAATACCGATGGTCAAACACCGACTGACGGCTTTCTTACGTCGTCCGCGCGTGAAGACCACGGCGTTTTCGGTTCATAAAGCAGTACGAATAGAACGATCACAGTGCATAAAAAAGATGATCGCTCAGCTTTGACATCCCTAGCTGCCATGCCACTCGAAGGAACCATGAGG
>NW_008777114.1:0-299 GCF_000715545.1 Opisthorchis viverrini
CCTACCTGATTATTCTTTCAATCAGTATAAAATAAATAGCATCAAGAGCAGATCAAAATGACAATAATAACTTCACGGTATGACGTTCAGTTGCCCGATGACTGGTCCTCAGGGAATAATGGCCGTCCACTCTTCCAAAGTAAAGTGGGTACAAACATACGTCAACGTTATTCCAACGGGAGTGAAATACACAGGAGCGTCAAAGTGAAACAACTCTGCCGCCTCAAATATTGATGAAGCTAAAGGAGCATATATTGATTGACTATCTCTTTTTTCATTTATTTTCTTGTGGATAGTAT
>NW_008777115.1:0-299 GCF_000715545.1 Opisthorchis viverrini
CCTGTTACCGTAATAAAATTATACAGGAATTCATATTAAGATCGGATTCTAAACATCGAAGAAACTCATGAAGTACTTCCTAAAAGCTGTCAGTTGGCAACACAAAGACATTAAACTAAGGAATACTTTCTCGAGAGTCTACCACCAGTGCGTAGGCCAACTAGGAGTTCAGGGTACGCATAGACAAAGTCAAGAGAGCGTCAAAGGCTCGATAACCAGTGGCATTTCACGACCGACCAGAGTGTACTCCTTAAAACGCCAGTCAGTTATTTTGAAGAGCGACAATTTGGTTACCGTTC
>NW_008777116.1:0-299 GCF_000715545.1 Opisthorchis viverrini
CTGCTGGTGGAATCGGAGGATGGCAGATGTAGTCGCCTGTGCTTTTCTCAAACGCTGCAGATAGCACTTTTTAGACTTTTCATGGACGTTGTGAACGCTGATGCTACACACAGTACTTACCGTCTTGGGTAAATAAATTCCGAGCCCCTGAAGTTCGGACAAAATTACTTCGCAGATGTGGGTCGCCAAAGCGGTATTTGGCTGCAACATAATGCTGTGCTATTTTCACGCACGGCAAGCCATCCGGAAACACGTATGTTACATTGCTTGGGTGTAACTTTTGCATACAATTTCCAACC
>NW_008777117.1:0-299 GCF_000715545.1 Opisthorchis viverrini
TGCATGCAAATACAGTCGAGTTTCAACTGTGATACATATCGTTTATTCAAAAGTGTGGGAACTACTGGTGGATTTATTAGCGGGCAACGTTTTGCTTTTGACACGAATGTTACGTTACGGGTTTGGTCGCGATTCAAAGCGGAATGGGAACCAATCGGCCAAGTTAAGATAAATGTGTTAGATGTCAGCGAAAAAATTTCTGTGTTAGAGTGGGTCATCTGTTGCTAAGACTAATGGGCATACCTGAATGAATCCTGGTTATGCTAAAGGCCCAGCAGTTTTTGGTTCGATTCACGTAA
>NW_008777118.1:0-299 GCF_000715545.1 Opisthorchis viverrini
TTACCTAACTCTGCATATACGGTATTCGGTTTGTTCATTGAGTCGGGCAGTTTGATTGCAAACTTTTCATCAGCCATTGAGGTGCGTTGTTGGGGTGTAGAGTGGAGCGTATTGATGGCTAAATAGTTGTGCGTTGAGTAGTGGCGCATATGTGGTAATATACGTGCTACTAGCTGGAGACTGACGTTTGATCACGACTGATTGTTCAGTTGGATATTTTCATTGGTTTATCTGTTGCCCTGTGTTTTGATTGGTTGGCGACTACGTGATCTTTGATCGCCTGTGTTCTTTTTTGGCTT
>NW_008777119.1:0-299 GCF_000715545.1 Opisthorchis viverrini
AGCCAACAAATTATCCGTGTATTTATGTATCGGGTTAGGTACAGAGTATTTGAATGGCGAACCAGGTTGATCCACAGCAGCTGGCACTGCCTGAACAATTCTCAATCGCCCATTCATCTGGCTGGTAGTTAGTACACTGCTGTAACTGTAGTTGTGACGCTTATCTTAGTCGTGAACGGGAGGTGACGTTAAGCTCTCCGAGTTTGGCAGGTCACTTGCAAAACAGTTTATCACTAGTCAAAGAGATATCGTCAGTAAGCACCTTAGTGGACAAGTACTTCCCTCGTGCCTCCATTTAT
>NW_008777120.1:0-299 GCF_000715545.1 Opisthorchis viverrini
CCCGTGTGTGTCCGGTGACAAACCTTATGTCCGCGTGTGACCTACGGAAACGACATGAAACTAATACTGCTTTCTCTCGGGCAGTAATGTGTTGTGAATGCAAAAAAGGTACAAAAGCATGAGTAACCATAGCAGTTGTGCATGTTGTTCTCTTCTGTTCGGTTGAAGGTCGATCTACTTTAGTGCTGATTGGTCAGTAAAAGACCGTGAACCGGACTTAGTTGCGTTTAAACAGCGCCGTTGCCCTAGTAACAGGGTGGAGTGTTACGTCATGGAAACTGATCTCAAGATCAAGGGAA
>NW_008777121.1:0-299 GCF_000715545.1 Opisthorchis viverrini
GATTTTCTGCTCGAGCAATAAATGAAATACCCAACCCGATAAATCCAGCTGCAGCGACCCCTGCGTCACCAGAGGTCCGCAGCCGGAACCTGCAAGAGAACGAGGGCAATCAGTTCAATTACAGTACTTGCGTTCTGTATACTTGTTTCTGACAGACAGGATACCTCAATGCTGATGGAATGTAGCTTCCGTGCGTGAACATTGAAAACGTCTAAGTAGATCAGCTTTCAAGGTTTTACAACGTAATTCGAAGTTTCTATGAATACCACTGAAGTCGGACGCACAGAAGCTGCAGCTGA
>NW_008777122.1:0-299 GCF_000715545.1 Opisthorchis viverrini
GCAACTAACCGTCGTGTGAATGCCATAGAACACGGTAAGTTTCAGCCCTTCACTTCGAATATCCACCTTGTTCTGCATATTTGTCTTCTCGTTGCTGACACCCTTAAGTGAATAACGGTGATTAGAATTCGTGGATGAATCCGTTGTTTATGTCCACTCAGTGTGCCAGATCTTGGAACTGTTTGTCTCTCAAGATCACTTTATACTAGAGCCATTTCTGACGTTTCCCAATATAGATTTTATTGCCTCTCGATATTGGGTTGAGTTGCCCCAAGGCTGGCAATTCATATACGCGCCGG
>NW_008777123.1:0-299 GCF_000715545.1 Opisthorchis viverrini
CATGACTAAATGACATAAGGCTTATTTGAAGACGATTTTATTTATATTACTAACATATCTGTATTGGAAGTCACTCATATTTCACGAAGGTTGGCTGAACTGAGGTCAAAATTTTCTGTGGCCATCAGGTCACTACCGATTTAAGGAGAAATGATAGGTAGGCACTCACCTAAATTATTTAGAGTCGCAAAGGGACTCATAGGTTCAAAATCGGATTTTGCATTGCTTCCAACTGTGCAACATCAAAAACAGTGAAAAAACACAAAACACTCACAAAAAATTGTGTTCAGCCTTTTCTG
>NW_008777124.1:0-299 GCF_000715545.1 Opisthorchis viverrini
TAAGGTAATATCATTCAGCCGTGACGAATTTTCATTAACTAGCTACGATGACGCCCAAAAGATGCACAGTTGATCAGGTGCCTTCAGATAGCCCAAGTATAGACGGGGGAAGTCGAGTTACTGAGGCTGGATCCAAACCAAGGACCTTCAACGCTGAGCCATCTTCAAGTGAACTGCCTTGGAATAATGGTGTCCCATGGAGAACCTAAATGTTTCACGTTTGTGATTTTTCCTAAAACAGGTCATTATTTTACCAAAGTTGTCACAATCTTGGCCACAAATGTATTATGTGCTTGGAG
>NW_008777125.1:0-299 GCF_000715545.1 Opisthorchis viverrini
CTTAAATTGCACTCACTTACTTTGTGCAATATATTCACAGCATTTTTGCTCATCATTTGTGTGCATGTCTGTGTGGAGCTTGAAAATTTCGGTGGATCGCCCATTTTAGTCGGGTTGTCGTGCCTCACCCAACTACATCTGTTTCGGTGTGTTGATGCCATCCACAGACGTTGGGCGTCGGAAACCATTAGCTACGTCTTAAGCAGCATTGTTCGTTAAACTGTTGAACTGTGAACACCGGTATTTACTTGGATGCGTGAAGGATTCTTGCAATCCTTGTGAAATTTGTCTCTCATGGC
>NW_008777126.1:0-299 GCF_000715545.1 Opisthorchis viverrini
CGTTGCCTTAGATATGTCCAGTGAGGAATCGAGGAGCGAAAATCAATTAGTTTGCCGAGGAGAAGGAACAATGAAACATGGCTACCCTCTAAAAAATAACCTCAGTCCGGTACAAAGATAACGTGGGACCAAAATCCACGAGTAACCCGACTGAACACAACAGCTACAACAATGATTTCTGGTGGAGTTGGAACGAGCTGTAATCCCCCGTTCTTCGTACCGCATTTTTTCCGTTTACGTACACGCCGAAAGTCACGCTGACACACTGTAATTTGCTATGAATTACTTGTTCATTCCAG
>NW_008777127.1:0-299 GCF_000715545.1 Opisthorchis viverrini
GAGTGCACAAGGATCATTATTCGCCAGATATCTATTGGATTTCCTATCTCTGGAGAGATCATTCTCAGGAGTCCAAGATTTCGTTTTCCTTGTAGTGGCTTTAACCCCAAACACCCCTGAGCCAGATGTCCCGAATTCAAAGTCGGGTGAATGATGTTACCACTCAACAAATGTTGAAGTGAACCCGACATTACCCCGGGCACCAAGCTGGACTATCTCCTTTCAGACACGAGCACATTCGCCTGTCGGCCGAAGTGGGAATTCACTGAACGGAAGGCCCGTGGTTCAAACCCAACCCA
>NW_008777128.1:0-299 GCF_000715545.1 Opisthorchis viverrini
TTTTCTGAATCATTCTTGTCCTAGGTAATTTGATGTTCCATGTTCTATTTGCCGACCAGTTTTGTGGCCCACTGAAGGGCTAGTCAAATTTCTCCGGCATGAAACTTTGTGAACAACGTCACACAGAAATTCTTATGTTGGCCCATATTATTGCAACGGGACTACCACACCACAGGATAGCCTCCTCATCGCTAATCATCTCAGCACATTTGGCATAACTCGTCCCTCATTTCTCTTCTGTGTTATATATTCATAGAATTCTCCCTATCGTCTTCCATATCTTCACCTTCTACTACCGT
>NW_008777129.1:0-299 GCF_000715545.1 Opisthorchis viverrini
CTATGAATCCTCGGTAGTGTGCATCTTACGATCCCAGAAGGAGAATTCAAACACGCAAATCACCCGGTTATTAGTTGAAGACTACGCCATTCGCCTATGGCTGCTGGTCAGCAATATGGTTATCTCGTATTTAGCGAGCTTAAATCCCATTGGAGGTTCATAAAATACATATAACTGATGCACATTCTTCTCTGCGACTCAGTTTTTCCTTTGTATGCAGGCAGATTCTTCTCATTATTCTCAGATAAAATAGAACCGATGCGTATCACAGCACAACGTCAGAATAAGTACTTCGCACG
>NW_008777130.1:0-299 GCF_000715545.1 Opisthorchis viverrini
TAATGACCGGCACATCCGCGTGTTGCTCCTGGACAAACAAGCTTTGAGTAGCTAAACGAAAAACGTGATTTGCTACCGCGGTCTGTGGCGTGGAAGATTATATTTGTTTTCCTGACCTAAGTCGAGTAACTTTAAACAAGTCTAGCTCGCCGAAGCAACTGACTGCAAAACACACCAACAAAAATACAGATGACCATTAGTAGCTGGTTCCGATTCAGAACTAAGGTTCATATTACTTCACATCCACAGAGTAACTTTGTTCTAAGTAGTTGGGTGGTATGCTCGGCTTACTCGGATTG
>NW_008777131.1:0-299 GCF_000715545.1 Opisthorchis viverrini
CGCGTCAATCAACGTGGTTTTCTGGAACAGAAAAGGCATATAGCAGTAGGAACGCCAGATTGTTTTGGTAGAACCTCAGCGTTGCTTGGGATTGAATACCTTGTTCTATCATCGTTCATTAGGTCTCCTCATCAAGCGCCCCTAATCGCCTTTTAGCCGATGAATTTGTGTGCGGCAGATGTAGTTGTGTCAAAAAAAAGCGCGAAGACCGTGGAGAACCTGTGTATGTATCATTAAACATGAATCGAGTTCCAAAGTTGTAGCTATCCTCAGGGAATGCAGAGATGAAGCAGACTTTC
>NW_008777132.1:0-299 GCF_000715545.1 Opisthorchis viverrini
ATTCTTAGTGACAGGAAGGGAAACTTTGTAGTACGAACACATTTGTTTGCGTATATACGTACATGTACTTATTTATATTACTTAATAAAGAAGCCTGATCTTTTGACACGGAGTTTTGACCAAGGAAATACGCTTAAAGAAGACATATGGTGCCGTAAAATGTTTAGCAGACCGGAAGGATTCGTAAGTTGCTTCTTGTTAATTAATGCACTCCTAGTGTTAAATCAGTTAAGGTGCCTCCCAGTATGATATCTATGAGTACCCAATTTAACTTCAGTGGAATAGGCATTCTTGCTCAG
>NW_008777133.1:0-299 GCF_000715545.1 Opisthorchis viverrini
AAACGTCTTATCACCAATCGAGATGACATGATCAGTCCGTTGTTAGGGAGTGGAGTAGAGAGTAACAGTGCATCAGTGGTTGTGCCACGTTCTGATTTTCGCATTACCGCGTCAGCGATAAATTCTGATTTTGGAGATCTCATTGGTTCCTTCATCTGTCCACGAAAGCTAAAGTATTTGCCTATGTCAGAGACCAACAGCCTGCATAGGCCTTCGGGTTTGATGATTCCGAATAACCTCGGTTATTGTTTCACTCGCGAGATTGTGATTGGTTGAAGTGATTAGTGATGTGACATCAA
>NW_008777134.1:0-299 GCF_000715545.1 Opisthorchis viverrini
TTATTACATACCCCACCAAGAGGGATTCTTGTCCGAGCTTGGGCAATTTTAAACTGCTGCGCGTGATCCGGTGCTTAGGCGTAGTTGGTTGTGCGGTTCCACGTGTGAAGTGCTTCGCATCTCGCGGTGATGCTGACAGCACTTTTCTGTAACAGTCAGATCAGGAGATGCATTATACAGTGTGTGGTGTTTGTAGGTTTGTTTCACATCAGGATCGGAGAGTTTCTCAAAGGCCAGACGAGATGTGTGCATCTTGCGGGTCCAGTACAAGCACAGGTAAAAGCAGCAACGGACAAGCT
>NW_008777135.1:0-299 GCF_000715545.1 Opisthorchis viverrini
GTGGACTAGAAATTTCACTCACTTGTATTTTGTCTCCACAACCACTTGGCAGACAAATCAGTCATTGAAACGGGTTGGCAAATACGAGAGGACAAAATGTGTCCTAATGAGGGAATGTGACACGGTCTTTTGTTATTATTCCTATTGGAGGATGAAGTAAAAACGATATATCTTAATGGTAACAACTCATTTCTGTGTTTGGAAGCTGAGTCGTTTGTTTAACTAGCTTACTGATTTTGAACTCCTTTGGATAAGGGTCTCAAAGCCCGAGTCGATCAAAATGTATCCCTTGGACTGTG
>NW_008777136.1:0-299 GCF_000715545.1 Opisthorchis viverrini
CAAACTGCTAGTTGCCATACATATATTGCCCATTATTACCCACTGAAATTGAGTGATTAATTTCACTGAATATGATGATTGCCGCATCTTTTATTTCCATGGAGTCTAAAGCTGATCACATTGCGCCGAAACTGTCGATAGCTATAGTTGCCAACATATACAGTGTGCAAACATTTGAACAGCGAGCTTTTATCAGATATTCAATTCGCTAATTTTGATACAACTTTCTTCGATTTTATGCATCACTGAAAGTCTGCTCGCCATTGAAAAAAGCAGAAGCACATTAATTTTCACTAAAG
>NW_008777137.1:0-299 GCF_000715545.1 Opisthorchis viverrini
GTTTGGAGGTAGTCCTCCTAACACAAACCTCCCCTGTTTTGCCAAAACAGAGTCAAGAAGACGAGCAACAATGGGAAGTTATGCGTAAAGCCATCAGCATGAATGCACCTTACGTAATTCTGTTGTGACCCAAAATTCCAATCGTAAGACCAACCACACTTAGTCAAAGTCCTTTGATCAGTCGAGGAACGAAAAGGTATCCTTTAAACTAACGAGGCCGCATGAATGCAGGTGTAGCTAGGGTGGTGGTGGCCTACAAGACTGCCCTAATAAATGTAACGCCATAAATTAATAATAAT
>NW_008777138.1:0-299 GCF_000715545.1 Opisthorchis viverrini
CAACTTTATGTTCTACTTGAACCAAAATTTGACACAGTTGGGCTAATACACTCTCTTCTGTTTCGATTTGGTTTTCACGAGTTTAAACTCTCATAACGGGCTAAATTCCAACTTGATCCACTGAGGACGGAAACACAACTTGATTCAGATATACACGGATTGAATGCATCTCTACCATGAAAGTCTCGTGAAGTCACGGCTTAGTTTTGTGAGCAAGCTAGGCAAGACAGGATACAATTGTGTTATTTTCATATCTTGGAGTGAAACCAGCAAGCGAACGCTGGTGTTCGCAATTCCAA
>NW_008777139.1:0-299 GCF_000715545.1 Opisthorchis viverrini
TCCCCGCCCGTCGTGCATATTACTCGTCCACACGAACAAGCCTGTATTTGTGACTCGTAATCGGCCAATGCGCACTGCATTCTCGTCTAAACGCAGAGCGAAGCACAAACCGGAGCTCTTCGCTAGAATATCCGACTATTTAGTCATAAGTGCTCCAATTGGGTGATTCAACGCACTCACCTTCGAGCGTTGGACGGTTTCTGCAGCAATCTGGTGATGTGAAATGTGGTCGGGAGGGGGACGTGTGAATGAAAGTTGGATAGCCCAGGAAATAGACACGCGTAGTCCGTGGACATACA
>NW_008777140.1:0-299 GCF_000715545.1 Opisthorchis viverrini
GCTAGGATTGCGCCTTTGTGCATCCCGATCAGTGGTATCTCATATTACAGAGAACACCATGCGTGTCTATACTCGGCCCCAGCGTCCTCGTCACATCCACTCTTGTCAAGGCGAAACTACGACCTCTTGCCAACTTGGTCCTCTCGGTGGAGGACGTTCGTCATCTTTTGTATAAGAGCAACCCATTCTGCGCGTCGGGGCCCGACGAGGTCCATCCAAGGATCCTGAAGGAAACGTCCTCCACATTGGCAAACCATTTACACATGGTACTTCGTCAGTCGCCTGACGAAGGCCACCTT
>NW_008777141.1:0-299 GCF_000715545.1 Opisthorchis viverrini
GAGGCGCAAATTAGAATTGAAAATTTGTCTTTTCAATAAATATGAACTTGATAGAATTTCGTCCGATGTAACAAAATCCCATAAACTCCAGGTCACTTGGTAGACCAGCAGAAGGATACATTCGCTAGGACGATTTCATCCACAGCAAACACACTTGGGAATCTTGCATCCAAAAGGACATGATTCTCGTTCACTGAAATCACGGATATTGTGCTGTGTCCAGTAAAAACTACTTAAGATAGTTTACATATAAGGAGGAACTCCACACGGCTGGTACACTAAGCTAAGCAACCCACCTC
>NW_008777142.1:0-299 GCF_000715545.1 Opisthorchis viverrini
GTCCATTCGAATGATGCGGCAGAAAGAGTGCCGGATCGTCGGAAGGACAAAGAATGAATTTTCGGGCCTATTTTTAGTATGAATAAGAATGTGCTAGAAAATAACCAGATGCCCACGGTCCGCTCGTACAACGCTTGGCAAACATGCGCGCTTAGCCTCCCTCGAATTACACACGGGCGCAATTCTCGGCAATCAGAGGAATCTGTCAGTACAGTGAGCACAATTTTGCATGGTCAACATCTATTTGGAGGATGCTGGCGCTGTGAATGTAAGATTTTAGATCTTTCGACAAAAGCGCA
>NW_008777143.1:0-299 GCF_000715545.1 Opisthorchis viverrini
TGTCCTGAAATTTCTTTGCTGTCTTTCGGGCCAAAAATCATGAAATGGAAAGTATCCTTGATATCTAGGGTAACATCGCTAACATTCATCGAAATATTCTTGTGGTAATATTTGACGCATTTTCAGTACCCAGAGAAATTATAAATTTCTTCTGCTGAGACTCACACGCACATCCAAAATTTCTTTGAAACCGAAGGAGGAAAAACTCCAGGGATTGCGAGGGTGAAGATGGCAAGTAAAATCCTCCCTAGCAGTGTATTGATGGACAAAACTGCTCAATGTTGCGACGGAGATGTTAG
>NW_008777144.1:0-299 GCF_000715545.1 Opisthorchis viverrini
TTTTTGTAACTTATAATTTTGAACCACGTTAGTAGGCCACAATATGCTGGTGTATGTTAATTACGGACAGGCCACGCACTCTGTCACAATACGTTCCTGGAGGGTTGAGGAAGACCTAGAGGGTAGTGACTCCTCTCGTATGTTCTGAAAAGACGTTTGGACCATATTCACATACGTTTTGAGATATAGTTGGATTATAACTATACATTACCAGCCCTGAGGTTGATCTGTCCTTGATTTTTCGATGAAGATATACAATTTACAATACACAATGTACATGTAGCACGATATCTCGAATA
>NW_008777145.1:0-299 GCF_000715545.1 Opisthorchis viverrini
GTACCAGTCTTTTTCGCACCATTCACACAAATTCCTATTGTTGGCGCACGTTGCGGTCAAACTGCTATCACCTCTCACTTTATCTGCAATATTTATGGCCTCAACCGCGAAACACTTACCATCACAGGTAACCAAGCTTCCGGGGAACAGAGTGCGAAAGTGTAGGTTTAAATTTTATTTGGGGGGAGAGGCCATCGTCACGTCAGTTTACAAAACCGATGTCAGCTTGCCGCGGTTAGTCACTGGTCTAATAGCCTCATTTACATACCACGCACAATTATGGAACGCATTTCAAGGGG
>NW_008777146.1:0-299 GCF_000715545.1 Opisthorchis viverrini
ATAAACAATAAGAGTCAAGGTACATGAAGAGATGCGAATACGGCGTTCTTTGCAAAAGAATGACGCTGATTTTGGCAAAACGCCGAAGCAGAGAGGAACAGCACGCAATATTTCGCAAAATTTTAGAGTATAACCACAGCATATTAGAGGGTTCCCTTGACCTTTTCTAAACGGAGATGTTAGCTTCGTATTTTTTTCCTGGTTTCCTCTTAGATGAGTTGCCCAGCTCTCGTTTATCGGGAAAGCGTCGTTAGGATACGATTTATTAACAAAGTGTAGGATGTGGCCAGGTAAAAAAA
>NW_008777147.1:0-299 GCF_000715545.1 Opisthorchis viverrini
CATATCGGTCGCATCATCCATTTTTCAGTAGTTCACTCAAACACTGGTATTCGCATATAAAGTCGTGAATATGGCTACCTGGTTGAGGCTCAGGTTTATTCGATGTCATGTCACCTCGCCGATCTGCGCCATCAGGGTCCACCACTAGATCGACCTGGGTTAGGACTCATGTTCAAGGAGCAAGCTTGAACTCTGTGAAGTCAATAAGTGGGCACAAATCTAAATTGAACAGTACCTAATGACGTTGACTGAAGCCACGGCGGTCGGTCCAATGGTACTAGTCCTATCTAGACGAAGGA
>NW_008777148.1:0-299 GCF_000715545.1 Opisthorchis viverrini
CTTACATGCATATCGGTAGTTATCGGTCTGCGTAATAATTCGCTCACATTCACAATATGCTACGAGCTACAAACCCCTCAAACATGCAACGGGATTAATCTGACTCAACGAGAAATCCACAGCTTCCCGAACTTCATAGTTTCAGGGAAACTAAATTCGGTTTACAAGGGCTTGGTTTCAATCGGTGGTTTCTAATCCGGCAAATTAATTTGTATCGATTGTGAAAGTCAACAACGGCTTTATGGTCCACCAAGAATCCATAAACCGGACGTCCCAGTGAGACCGACAGTAGATGGGTT
>NW_008777149.1:0-299 GCF_000715545.1 Opisthorchis viverrini
GACTTTGACGGGACAGGATGGAGTGTTATCCTTAGACTACTTTCCGGTAAGTAGTAGCAAGAACACTGCTTCATACACAGTATTCACCTACAAATAAAGCTGCTTCCATTGAACACTGGTGTGAGTCGGTGACAATTAGCTACCAAAAAGCAAGTTTGCTCATTCAGCAATAAATGGCACCACGTTTGAATCTGCCGCAGACCTTTCTCGTAAGCGCTTTCGCTTCCTTGGCTCTTGGAAATTCAACTGTCTGTTTTATCCTTCTTGGGCTCATCAGGTAAGCACATTCTTTCCAGAGT
>NW_008777150.1:0-299 GCF_000715545.1 Opisthorchis viverrini
CATCCTGAAAGGCGAGTAACACCGACGGCATCCTCAATCAGAAACTCCTTTCTTCGGATGACCGTGAACAATCCTTCTGGAATGCGAGTGTGATGAGCTGCTAAGGCAGCTGTTGTTGGGCATCACGGATTGGCAAAGTACACACCTGAATAACTGATGTTTTATGTTGAACCCTGAAATTCAGACTGATGAACACGTCAATGGCTTTAGAAATGGCCAAATGTCACTGAAGTGGGCGCTGGAATAAGCCGCTGCGATTCCCCTTGAAAGCAAGAAAATGATATGCAGTCGTTTTCAGT
>NW_008777151.1:0-299 GCF_000715545.1 Opisthorchis viverrini
TCAACCTCATGTTCTACTTGAAACCAAACAAATTCGGTTCTGAATGGGGACACAAATGAATGCAGCTGAATCTCGCCAAGAATGGTTCACTCCAACCGAATGCTCAAATAGAACACAAGGTTGACGGGCACTCTGGAAGTGTGTCTTCCTGATGAGCCCCAAGACCAGCGAAACTGATCGTGAGCTGTCTGAAACATTTCAGCATCCATATGAGTAGTCCAGTTTACGATGGTAATCCTGCTGTGCGGATGATGAGGTATTTGAAATGGCGACGGACGTCCATGATAAGATAGGATTCT
>NW_008777152.1:0-299 GCF_000715545.1 Opisthorchis viverrini
TTTTTTATTTGCCCGAGTCCTCTTTACGTTAAGAGTTCAGATAACGTTTGGGAGCTGTGCGAGCCGAAAACATGCACTGGCTTTGACCGGCGTACGAAACTGTGATTGTTGTAGACACATGAAACGTAGGCGTCCGTTGAAATGACTGACAGTAGGGTTCTAGTTGAGCCAAACATTTGGGTTCGCACCACCGGGTTCTTGACCGGAGGGAACATTTCTGTTTTTGGAACTTGGTTAGGGTTCGTCGGTTCTACTTTGGTGAACATGGTGATCATCACCGAACTGGCGTCAATGGCTGC
>NW_008777153.1:0-299 GCF_000715545.1 Opisthorchis viverrini
TTGACCCAGTAGTTTCTATAAAATATGTTTTGAGGCTGCTTATGTGCATGCAGTTTTCGCTTCATCTATCGTATGGATGCAGGCAGCCGGGCCCGGAAAGTGCGATGATCAACATGAATGGGCACTTTAACCTCTTTCTGACATGTCAGTGAGATACGTAATATTGATTACTTATGTGCACACCACGAGGTTGAACGCATGAAAAACAATGAATCTATTTCCCATAACGTAATAATCATGAGTATTGGGTTGTTATTTTTCGAAGGGAGTTCGTTGTGATCACTTATTTTTTGCGTTGA
>NW_008777154.1:0-299 GCF_000715545.1 Opisthorchis viverrini
TTTGGTTTGCTGGTAAAACAACATATATTTTTACGTCCCTGTTTTTTGTTGTTGACTTTTCGGTCATCCTTCTACACATTATGTGAAAAATCGAGAAATACGGTCAATTAAGCAAAAGATCATAACCCAGTGGGAGGTATGTTAAATATTAGAACAAGTCTCACGCGTTCAGTCACCGGGTTCTTTTTATCCTAACAACAGCGATGTCGTTAGCTGATTGTGTTGTGATGACAAAAGCAAGTGTCAGGATTGGTGTCGTGCTTAATTGGTCATGTTGAGTCAACCGGTCTGCACCACTT
>NW_008777155.1:0-299 GCF_000715545.1 Opisthorchis viverrini
TTGGTTCTTAAAATATGGGTACCAACATCGTTGAAAAATGTCGATTAGATAGGCGATAGAAATTTCGATTACTGTGGAACCAACAACGATATCTACAGGAGTCCTCGCTCTGTTTCGCAGAATCAAACTGATCAGTGTTTGGCATGGTTTACCGTAGCTGAATTAGTTCATGACCCCCCAAGAAATTCCGGCAATTAATCCGGTGACGACAAATATCGCCCTCTTGGCTTGATATGGGAATAAGAAGAAAAGTTCAGTTGTAGCACCTCCTCGGCGCCTAACTGCCATACCACCAGAAG
>NW_008777156.1:0-298 GCF_000715545.1 Opisthorchis viverrini
TATTAGTCACGCTGAAAGTTGCACCGGAATTTTGTCACTTGCTTCGCTGTTTTGTCTCTGTGTATATGTGGCAAAATGTTTACAACCTTTCATTTTGTACCCTTCGTAGACAATTAGTGACTTCTTTCATTTTCTCAGCATGGAAGGTTACCGAAACATTTCGAACTTGCATTGTACCACAAATATCCAGACGTCGGTGTTTGTAACATAAATTAGACTCTCTGTCTCACTGAGGGGATAAATTCGTATCGATGGTGTTCTAAGGTTGGTGGAGTTCAAGTCAGACTGAGTGGTGAAT
>NW_008777157.1:0-298 GCF_000715545.1 Opisthorchis viverrini
GTTGACCTTTTAGCGGCCTGAGGGACATCATCTGGTTCTGCTGTAATCATGGATTGTGCGCAATAATTCTATATCGCCGAGCTTCGTAATTGTATCTCATCAGGTAATATAAAATTCAAGTACGAATAGTAAGCTTGTCAAAGCCTGTGCAAGTATTTTTCAGTTTTGATGTGACATTAGCGGATTCTTTATTTGGAAACAATTACCATCCACTGCACAATAGATTTCAACCGTATCATGCGCTTTAACTTGCTTTCTAAATGCAGAACAATACACTAGTTCGCGACAAAATTTCCTT
>NW_008777158.1:0-298 GCF_000715545.1 Opisthorchis viverrini
GTCTTGATTCATTCAGTTTCAGACTGACATTGGCTTTGAACGAGCTCCTATCTGAATACACTTGACGCATGAAAAAGAATTCGCTCTGTGTCACACATGAATATATCGATCGATTAGTCTAGAGTGTAATGCAACCCTTTCGCTTGAATGTCGTTATGTACCTGCTGACTGGTAACACCGAATCCATGTCCGCAACGCTCACTACTTCCCTTGGTTCTCTATCGGTCGATTTCGAGAGGCAGTGATGTTCAGCTAAACATCTCCCACGTTCACGAGTACTTTGATGCAGTTCACTCAG
>NW_008777159.1:0-298 GCF_000715545.1 Opisthorchis viverrini
GAAACGGCGTCCACATTCGCCTCTGTTCGTTGAACTGAAGCAGTAAGACGTGCAGCAGTTTCATTCTTTTGTTGTACATTCTCGGATTCATCTCCGCAAATGTCTCCATTTTTGATTTTGAAATGACCATCATCCCCACGATAATGGACCTTGTCAGAAATCGTCGTACTCGAAAGGTACATGAACAAGGTACATGGTAACAAGAAGTTGGCCAATATGGTTATGAAACCGGCAAGTGAGGTGCTTTTACGCAGATTTATGAAGTGACCAATCTGTGTGCTCAGAAGAGTCCGCATTC
>NW_008777160.1:0-298 GCF_000715545.1 Opisthorchis viverrini
AATACCGACGGATGGAAAGCACGTGCGACCTAATTATCTGGAAAATGCACTGTTTTCTGTAAACCATTTGTGACTTTTTTGCCAAACACCAAAAACACTGACGACTGGTCAATTTAGTGTGTCAAGCAATGGCGCACTTTGTCCCCAGGGACTTTAAGTTGGCAACGCAAGCCCGACCAAATACACGTGAGTGAGCTTTGCTGTGGGTATTATGTACGAACATAAAATCCATTTAGTCATAGTATCAAGGGCGTCTGGCAGGTCACACCTCTTAACTGGTCCACTCTCAAAGGATGTC
>NW_008777161.1:0-298 GCF_000715545.1 Opisthorchis viverrini
TAGCCATCGTTCAGCTAGCTCTGAGCAAGCACTCACCTGTGGCATCGCTGTAGGTTAAAAACTCCGAAAGGCCTGGAGCATTAGTGTGGGTTTCTTGCAGAAAGATAAGAAGAGCGCATAGGTAAAATACAGCAGGAAAAATTAAGTGAGTCTGGTGACTGTAGGTCCCCCTTCCTCCCATAGGCGCTTACCTGCTTGTTGAAAACGCTCTCCTAAGTTCGCCATATCCAGTGGCGTCAGACTCCGCTTTATCAGAGCTTTCGTTCCTCCCATCATCACGCTGTGCCCTTGAAACATA
>NW_008777162.1:0-298 GCF_000715545.1 Opisthorchis viverrini
TTTGGCGGTCCGTAAACACGGATATATTACGCTAAAGATTCAACTCTTTGTATAAGCCAAATGTACTGCCAATCTAACAAAAAAACCTTATTGTAGTACTACGTTGGCAAATTGAAGCACGCTCTATCTGGTTTGTGCCATGGATTTGTAAATATCGTAACTTTTCATTAGCGACACGGAAGAGAGTCAGACAGCAGAAAGAACTGATTCATGTCATGATCACTCGTCAACAACGTGATCGCTATCGTTTGCGGTATCACCCTTGTTGCTAACCAAATGCCGTCGATTTTGGATGTGT
>NW_008777163.1:0-298 GCF_000715545.1 Opisthorchis viverrini
CGCCCTGAATGCCCTATTGCGGCGAGCTAGAAGTTCGGAGATCTGAATAAAGATGTGGACAGGCCTAGCGCATCCAAAACTCAGTTAAGTGGTCGACATGGATCGGACTCGGTACGCACGGACAATGGGGAACGATTGCTCCAGGTATGTGCTTATCAGAGGCTGTTTTTAAGCAGTCTACCATCATAATCATCATCAATGACAGCAACATCAGTGTTGCCACTGATGCTTCACTGCCGTACAACCATAAAGTTCGTCCACTGAGCTACCTCGACATGGCATGATAATATTTTCAGAT
>NW_008777164.1:0-298 GCF_000715545.1 Opisthorchis viverrini
AAATACCTTGCCACCTCCCAGCTAGATACAATTTCATGAAACTGGGCAATAAGACCCTGAGTAAGTTTAATAAACGTGGATTAAACTGACTGTTATACTCTGTCTTCTAAAGAGGCCCTACAGATCTAAAGTAGACAAAATGTTATGATATTTTACCCAACTGTTTCCACTCTTCCAGACAACACACTTGCTTTGTCTGATCATCACCTTTCTTTTTTTGCCCAGACAGATTGCTGTTTGAATGGAATTCTAAAAACAGCTGAATTTGTGTATGGAAAGTACTTTCTCGAAGGGCTTG
>NW_008777165.1:0-298 GCF_000715545.1 Opisthorchis viverrini
CGTCAGTTCTTCCCACGTAAATCCTCTTAAGCCGGTTCAACTTGCAGCCAAACTCTAAGTATAGATCGACATCCCACGACCTGGATTTGGCTCTTGTCCATATGTGTTTGGTGCACTATTAGGATCGTACGAGAGCAGCTGATGTAGGAATCACTCTTGTATAAATGAAGACGCTGCCTTCTAGAACAGCAACATTGGCTAACAGGCCGTATATACAGTTGTTGCTCTACGTCGCGTCTTTTGTTGCAACCAGAAATAACTGTGACGAACTAGCTAGACAACGCGGTTTCACATTTCC
>NW_008777166.1:0-298 GCF_000715545.1 Opisthorchis viverrini
TGCTTCAATGAATTAGTTTTTAAAAGACTGTGTTACTGCCGCGTAACTTTTTGGAAAGTGCCTTGTTTTCTCACGTGAGCTGTCCGTTTCCGTGAATTAAACTACTGATGAGGAAGATGGGATTTACATTAACGAACAGACCGTCAAGCCAAGCGATACCTCGGTGAAATGTCTTTTAGAAATGTGGTTCTGTAAACACTTTTGGTAATCATTTTTCTGTTCACAGCGTCGTTCTGTCTTGGCGCAATTATTCCGGTGAAACTTACCAGAATTTGGAGAAGTCCTTGACTCAGTTTTC
>NW_008777167.1:0-298 GCF_000715545.1 Opisthorchis viverrini
AATGACTACACAACGGGAACACCTATTGGCTAGGCTATCGCAAGCGTGGGCTATATTTATAGATTTTATATCAAATTCAGATGCTTTCGTCGTAAAGTATGCAGTTAGGGTGAGATTGGAGCTTGGAAGCACATAGGTCTTCTTCCAAAAAAAGGTGTCGACTGTAATCTGTGGTGCGAGATGACGTACAGGTTTCTCAAAAGAAAGGTACGAAATGAGGGTGTTTTGAAGGCTCACGTGAGAGAAAATTTTGTTGTTACTGAGGAGTGTCTTGTTCTACAGATTGAAATACAGGCAA
>NW_008777168.1:0-298 GCF_000715545.1 Opisthorchis viverrini
AATCTCCTGGGGATGGATTGGATCGACACGATTAATCTGTTGGAAAGCCCCCTTAATTTTACCCGGAACTTCATGACTGATCTAGGAATCACCCATTTTATTCATTCTCCACATCGCAAGAACCTCTCGTACTCCGTTGGCGATGTTAACCGTGTTCAATACGCACGTTGCCCAAACTCTTGAATTTTCCCATCATCTTTGTTGAACACCCGTGGTTCAGTCCTATTGCAGCGAGGTGATAGGTCATCCGAGTGCCCACAAGATGGCTCAGCGGTTAGAGTGTGAATTTACTGACCGG
>NW_008777169.1:0-298 GCF_000715545.1 Opisthorchis viverrini
TTTTTTTAAAAAACCCACCGTAACCTC
The DNA here is from genome assembly GCF_000715545.1 of Opisthorchis viverrini. Taxonomy (NCBI): domain Eukaryota; kingdom Metazoa; phylum Platyhelminthes; class Trematoda; order Opisthorchiida; family Opisthorchiidae; genus Opisthorchis; species Opisthorchis viverrini. The sequence goes on from NW_008777169.1 coordinate 28, forward strand.
ACGAAAACTTTTGGAAGGCAACCAGATCGAAACAAAATCTTATGGTCACAAAAAGTACGCGACGCGCCTCTTATTGATCATCATCCAACAAACGGGTTTGTGAATTCCGATGGTTACGATTCCTGCGGTGTTCAGTATCATGATCTTGGACCTTAGTCGATAACAGTAAACGCCAGTGCAAGACCTCATCGGTGCAATTCGTCTAAAATACCGAAATGTAAATAGCTTTCATGATTCTTGTAAGGTGCCACGAGGACAACCATTCTAACCT
>NW_008777170.1:0-298 GCF_000715545.1 Opisthorchis viverrini
GGTCGCCAGTTCTATTCTCGTGTTTGGGCTTATGTAGTTCTCAAAGTGTACCGTAGTATTCTAAAACAGATTGACTGGTTGCAAGCCAACTTACCCGGATCTTCAATGGTCCATTCGCGTTTCAAGTGGTGTTGTGGTCCGCCGTTCTTGCGTTTGATCGTTTCATTAAAAAAACCCTTTTTTGATTCCTTATTTCTGCTAAATGAATAGGTTCTCATCACGTGAAAAATACTTGGGACCAATTTGGTAGTCATGGTTTTCGAAAACGTTTGATTTATTACTGGGCAACATTTCGCTT
>NW_008777171.1:0-298 GCF_000715545.1 Opisthorchis viverrini
TAAACAATTTGTCGGCCCATCCAGAATCACAATTCACCGCTAATTTCTCGTCCGTATGTTGACCAGTAGGTACCTGGTTCATAAAATAATTAAATTACACGATAGGACAGATTTCAAAACAATAGTTTGACTCCCATGGCAGTACATAACAATGTATGAACAGTACATATAAGACAAAGACATCCAAAATCATTCAAAGAATACCACCAACGGGTAAAATATTAGCGGCAAATTAGAAGCCAATTATGTTACTATTTCTGCACATGCAGATAAAACATCGCTGCCTGGTAAACACAGC
>NW_008777172.1:0-298 GCF_000715545.1 Opisthorchis viverrini
GAGATATATTTTTGGCTGATTTCGGTGATCGGGGAGAGTGTTGTAGTATTAAAGTCTGAAGTAGTACTGGCAGACTAACACTCCCTCAAATTCCCAACTATTCATCTTGCTATTCAGTAAATGCCCCAAGAGTAACCTACATCCAGAGGGACGGCGATCATGAGAACCCGCAGAACTCATCAGAACGCAATGAATTGCTCACCAAGTGTAAAGATGCCCATGATAAGAAGACAAACAGGAATCGGACTGCCTTCACAGATTACCAACTGTGGAAACTGGAGCAAACGTTCACAGCAAC
>NW_008777173.1:0-298 GCF_000715545.1 Opisthorchis viverrini
GTACCGTGAATTCAGCACATAGGACTCGTTTCCTTTCCCAACAAACGTGACAAAGTCTGGCGCTTCTTAGGGAGGTCACACTGTATAGCGCATATGAGAACACTGCACACTGTAAGCGGCTATCGAACACCGATCGTTCAAGTGTGGACAAAGGTATCACATGTAGTCAGATTGCGAGCCACATTTGAGCCATATGCCGTGTAGAGAGGACGATAGCTTATACGTTCATTTCCGTCATGGATAACTTAGTTCGAGCTGGAAGCAAGGTCTTCGTGTTTCTACTGTCTGACCGCACCCA
>NW_008777174.1:0-298 GCF_000715545.1 Opisthorchis viverrini
GACCCAGCTTTCTTCTTTCCAGCTCATAGCACCAACCAGTTGTTCACATAAACTGAAGTTCGTTGAGGCGATAGCGATCGATCTATTCAGGCCTGTACCGTGCGTTCAGAAAGACCTGCGGTTATCGTGATTTTATCGATCGGTCACGACGCAATTGCATTTTGCTTCATTTTTGCCTCGTTTTACATACATTGCGGAGACGAAGTTGTAGGAAATCAATTCAATCCGCACCATCGCTGTTCTCACTAGGAGATCAGTTCGCCTGCGCTTTTATCCTGTCGTAACGGGCAATCGATCA
>NW_008777175.1:0-298 GCF_000715545.1 Opisthorchis viverrini
GTACGTTGTAGACTGGCCTAAATATCATGGGTTTTTTGGTTGTTTCTGGGTTGCAAATTCTACCTTGAACCATCGTTCATCCCATTTTCACCGGCACATGGATTCAAGACCGGTTTGTCCCTAACAAGGCTCCAACCAGCATTATTCCTTCCAAAGAATCGTCACCTTCCCAACGCACATAAACTCTGTCCCGTCAAAATTATTTGGTGTCGGGTTCTGACGCACTAACTATCCTGTAAACCGCCACACCGAGTTCTACCAAGGATGAAGTTTGAGTCGTGCAATGTCCAGTAGTCCA
>NW_008777176.1:0-298 GCF_000715545.1 Opisthorchis viverrini
TGTGAAAAGGTTACATCCTGTCTTCTGAAAGCAGGATAAATTTGTTGACGAATCGACTAACTACCAAAGAGTAAAATCCGGTGGTAGAGTGAAGATATCGCCACGCGTCCTCGCATCAAATCGCATGCATTTGGCTTGTGGTCAACTTATCTGGCCAGACAGTTAGTCTACTTATCCATTCAACAGATTCTAAGTCCTAACTATGTCACCTAATACCTCCTATGCTATCCGGTGCACAGATTCTACCTGGTGCGTGTTTCAGATCAATGAGGTCGTCTTTCTAACTGGATCATCATGT
>NW_008777177.1:0-298 GCF_000715545.1 Opisthorchis viverrini
AAGCTGGCACTAAACACGATTGTGTGTTATGGAAAGAAAATCGGGTTCACTTGACCAGAAAATTTTCTCAAATTTCTCACTAGAAACGAGATTTTCAAATGGTAGTTTAGGACGTCATCATTTGTTGACCGTGAAGATCTTTGGTTGACTACGCTAAATTATATATTGCCTAGATCAGGGCACCGTGAGATTATTTGAACGCGCAAACGACAATAAACTTCAAAAGTTAAGGCATATTGAACCCAAGTCTGAAGTTGGTTGGTGACAATAAACCTGCTGTTTTTTTTCTCAGCATGCA
>NW_008777178.1:0-298 GCF_000715545.1 Opisthorchis viverrini
TGATTCAAGCTCCGCATCGCAGCACAGTGCCTTAGATCCTCTTCGGCTAGCGTTCTGTTTACTGGCCCGCTTAATCACGCAGGTTTATTCATTGAGTGACTGTAACCAAAATAGCAATGAGCGAACAAAAATAGTTTTTTTTGACTATGTGGGCAAAACTGGGTTGAGGTACTTGAGCTTGGGCACTGCAGCTCCTTTGCGATTATCGCACAAGCTTCCTGGGTCTGGTTTGCTCTTGTCGTTCAACAGCTGCCGTACACCTGAAAGGCACAAGCGAAAAAAATGTGGCACTGCCCTT
>NW_008777179.1:0-298 GCF_000715545.1 Opisthorchis viverrini
CACTCGAAGATACCGTTCGACCGTTACGGCTAGTCAGCAACTATTGGTATAAATCGAAGAAGATGCAAGATAGAACCTCATAGCTGGTCGCACACATTGCTTTAAAATTTCAGCTTTCATGGTTCGGTGGTGGTAGGGGCACCTGGGCTAGAGAACAGAGCTTCCGTGCTCGACGAACTTGAACTGGACTTGGTGGGAAAAGCCAAAGGTACAAGAGTACCTTTGACCAAGACCCTTGATCTTTGTGGAATTTGTGACAGGGACATGAACGCGTCAGCTGTAATCGAGCAGTGGAAGG
>NW_008777180.1:0-298 GCF_000715545.1 Opisthorchis viverrini
GTACAAACAGGGTTCGGGACATCTCTGATAAGCAATCAGCTAGCTGTAGGCGTATACGGAGATGTTCAAGGTGATGTCTTAACCCAATAGTAGGACTTCGTAACTTTCTTGTCACCAGCGACGATGGAAGTGGATTCAGTTAAAACGCTCTGACCGGTAATCAGTGGTCATCTGGTGGAGTCAATCGTTGCTCAGGCACGTAATTATACTCGGGACAATTGAATATACAACTCTGGTCACCTTAGGGATTTCATCACATCTTGAGCAAAGCGGAGTGCAACGATGCATTCGGAAAACA
>NW_008777181.1:0-298 GCF_000715545.1 Opisthorchis viverrini
GGCCGGGGCCCCATCTTTTGTGCGCTGCTTAGGAAGAAAGGATTTTGAGCTTTAGTCTTCCGAATACAAATGCGAATCTAACGATTGACGAAGTTGTCACAGTGAGTAAACGGCTGCCTAATTATGTCGTGTCAATACAAAATATGACCGGTTAAATCTTGACAAAATGACGAGTGACATACACAAGTGCGTCATCCACGGCTGTGGTCTGCAATCAACCAAGGCCGCAGATGTTTTGACTAGGTTACTGAATTAAATCGTGCACTACTGCAGGTGACTGCGGAATGCATACGCATAG
>NW_008777182.1:0-298 GCF_000715545.1 Opisthorchis viverrini
GGTTTGGTTGCAGAAGGCCTCTAACCGGCCTGGTCATTACATAGTATGATGTAAGTCAATCCTTGGGCAACAGAAACCCCTTCATGGCATTCGGGTCAGACGATGTCCATCTTAAGGTCATGAGGGAGACGTCACCGTGAGAATGCTTTTCTGCTGGTAGTTCGTTCATCGCCCGACTGAGGCGGCCTTCTATCTGCGCGAAGTCAACAAACATCACTCCAATCGTAAAAGGAAACCGAGTATTACCTAGCAACCAGAGGCCTTAAGCCTCACTGGCAGACCCAGTAAGGCGAGGAAT
>NW_008777183.1:0-298 GCF_000715545.1 Opisthorchis viverrini
CAAAACTGTCATGTGGAGGAAAACATAGTTGCGTAATCAGAGTGGTAAACAAACACTGTTCACACATCCATCCGCCGCCCGAGGAAAACGTACAATGTGATCTCCAACCGTAGGCGGATTTAGGGATACGGGAGGAATAGATTTCCCCATTTTATGTAAGCATTTGTCTTGCTTTGTTTTGTCCGATCTTGGGGGCAAACCAGTTACTTAGTTTGAAACAACTGAATAGACACCACGTCATTTTAACACAACAAACGCGTGGGCTCATAACTGATTGCACCCATGTTGCAAAGATCAA
>NW_008777184.1:0-298 GCF_000715545.1 Opisthorchis viverrini
ATTTACGAGAAAACCACATACTACTTGCAAGCCTCATCAGTAGCATCCTCTGTTACACCAATAATCCAACACCACCAACCTATTCACTGTATTCTCTGCTTGCAATCGACAACATAACATCAGAGGCAGTACACAAACGTCCGGGATCGGGTTGAGTCAGACCAGGTTTGTGATTGCAGACATCTAAAATCTTTGATGCTCAATTAGTGCATTGCGACCCTGACAGAAGCAATATCTGTTCTTGATCTCTATAGGGGTTTTGCGCGAGATGTATTGTTCAGTTTCACATTACTCTCGT
>NW_008777185.1:0-298 GCF_000715545.1 Opisthorchis viverrini
ATGGAAAACAGCACTCTGCTCGACAAACGATGGTTCGGCCTACATGGCCTAACCAACGCGGCTTCTGTGAGTGTCACGCGGACAACACCCAGTATAGCTCAATGTGTCGCCAAGGTGAACAAACCATCACACCACGGTAAGCTACAATCTCTTCGTGATGGCTTTCGGTCAGTAAGTTCACACCTTAATCACTAAGTCGGTCCGAGCCCGACCATATAATGGGGGTGCCAGTTCAACCACGTGGGATCTCGTGGGTAACAAACAGCAAACGTGTTATATCTGTTGATTCGCCGATCTG
>NW_008777186.1:0-298 GCF_000715545.1 Opisthorchis viverrini
TCAAAGTTCGCACCTCAACGCTGTCTGGAATCGCCTCTGGATTTCCCGAACAAATTCACGGTTGTTCGGAAAGGTATTGGGCTAGCCTAATAAGAAGTTGATTATTAGTTATTTAGTCTTGTCTCAAAACGGTGGTCTTTTTATACCATGCACGTTGTGTATTAGTGGTAATGACGATGCTCTCAAATTAACGGCATTCAGTGGTGTTGATGTCTCCATAAATTCAGCTTCTGTTGAATTTAACTGTAAGGGCAACAAAGACGGTTCAGAATAATGCACCATAAAAAGAGCCTTTCAG
>NW_008777187.1:0-298 GCF_000715545.1 Opisthorchis viverrini
TGTATTCGTTAACGTAACACCACCATGGAAGATAATTCAAGGCGGTGGTATGCCTGGTAAATTGACTAGCCTCACGCGTCTGGGTGTATGACGGAAGATCAGGAACATTCTTCCCAATAACTAAGATGAAACACATTCACTTCAGTTTCACAGTGACACGGTCACTACCGTGGGGTTACACACCCCGAATATACGGCCTACGACATAGAGGATTCTAGTAGCCCAACCTGTTCTTTGTTGGAATCCAACTGTGTGCGATCTATATTAGGCTAGGAGCGAGGTGAATCAGTGGCTGGGG
>NW_008777188.1:0-298 GCF_000715545.1 Opisthorchis viverrini
TGTGTTCCTTGTTGGTGAGTCTTTTTCCGACAACAAGTCATTGGAGCGGAGACAGCAGTTTGTTACAATAGACTAGTAGCTCTGCCCAGACACCTCAGCTTTCGAAAGTGCCTGTGACCAGTAACCCAGGTGATGCTGCGATTCTAGGACTACAACAACTATACATCCATTACTTAATACAGTGGAAAGTGATCCACCTGGATGCCTGGATGCATAAACTTTACTTTCTTTTCACTTGGTCGCATTCGCTGGTAAACATTCGTGAGAGCACGGCAATGGTCTGCGGAGCACTGAGCTA
>NW_008777189.1:0-298 GCF_000715545.1 Opisthorchis viverrini
ACGATAGGAGATAGACATTATCATCTAAGATGCTCACCGACGCTCGGAAATGAGTGTTTTTAAAAAGCTCCATGACTTTTCGCCTCCATTTGAGCTAGTGATGATCATTTTCAGAAGGGGCGCTCGCAGTGTGGCAACCACATATGAATTAGCTTGACCTCCGTTGTAGCCAGGTTCCCTGCGTCGCTTATGTTACGAAAACGGGTGAGGGCGGGACCGGTGAATACGTGGCAGGATCCCGGTCAGGATAGGGCGTCAAGCGATAAGGCAACTACATTGGTATTCCCATTTAATTTCG
>NW_008777190.1:0-298 GCF_000715545.1 Opisthorchis viverrini
AGATCAAAGTTCGAATCCCAACACTACTGATGAGCTCAAACTCGAGTTCACTGCCTTGGGTTTTCCTGGGATAATCGACTAAGTGCATACAAACTCTCCAATGTAATGAACTGGAGCTGGATTGAACAGAATTCTACAAGTGCTTAAAGGTTAACAGACCATAACCGAAATAAACTCACCTGTAGATTGCACGATGAGTAGCTTGGTAAAGGTAGTGAAAGACACATGAAGGCATCGAACCGAGATGATCGTTTTGGACAAACACAGCATTGTATTGACGAGAGTAGCTGACCCTGAG
>NW_008777191.1:0-298 GCF_000715545.1 Opisthorchis viverrini
AGATGGACAGTGTATGACCTGGCAACGAACATTAACCAGTAAAACGAGGCGGGTCGACAACTGCCGACTACTTGGATGTGGACTCCGGGACACCAGTTACCAATAGCTAATGACAATGGTAGAAATGGGTCTATTGCGCAGCCAGTAGCGCTCATGCAACAAACCCATCGCCTTGCGTTTGTAGCTACTAACTACACATTCCATCGCCTCCGATGTTTGGCTACAGTTTTCGCGCCTCCCATTTTTCAGTGATTGAAACTGCAGTAGCCAATGTACCCATGGTACATGGCTTATAGCT
>NW_008777192.1:0-298 GCF_000715545.1 Opisthorchis viverrini
CTGAGGTTCGGCTTTTATGTAACACAATTACGTGATTTACGGGAAATCCAAGAACGCCGACAATTTACCAATCCAAGTTGATTGAGGGGATGTCGCGCAATTTTCCGGTGGCGGCTACTGCAGCATAATCGGCAACTGCCAACTTATTTCACCAAAGACTCTGACGCGACATATCGTTGGGTTCCATTATGGCACTACCTAACATGAACTTTCAGTAACGGGAGCCGTACTAGAATAGTCCAAATAATAATGATTGGAAAATTAGGACAAAATTATCATATCGAAGAGGCACGTATAC
>NW_008777193.1:0-298 GCF_000715545.1 Opisthorchis viverrini
CCAGAACGTGTTTCAAGGACCTTTGAATAGGGCGGTAATCCTTATCACTATCCGAAGAATGCAACAAGGGGCTGTGCATTCGGAAGCTAAAATACAGTCGTAAACCTCGAACTAAGGTTTTCTGGCACATATAGTAACGTGCCTTTGTTTGAGTTAACGTTTGGTCCTCGGACTTTGGAAATGACTGCTTTTTGATGGGGGGTCAGGAGAAGTTTCTAGGAAAAGTCCCTCATGATGTTGTTTATTTCTGAGAGGAGAATGTCACTGGCAGTGAGTGGCGGAGAGTCGTGATGCCTCC
>NW_008777194.1:0-298 GCF_000715545.1 Opisthorchis viverrini
TTATGGACTCCTCTCACTACTGGTATGTCATTCAGCTATGATTAATGTTTGGATAGATTCACTTGTAAGGACTTGCTATCTGTGAACTCCTCCAAGAACAACACATCTTCACGTCCGTGAGAGGTGATGAAAGGTGTTTAGTGAAACTCTTGGGCTATGCTGAACCTCATTTGAGTCTATGTAGATCTTAACCCCTTTCTTCACTAGCATCTGCTTCATCGCCGGAATCGCTCCTCAGCGTACAGCTAGTAATTCCAGGTCAAATCCTTCCTAACCGAATACAGAAAACAGAACGAAC
>NW_008777195.1:0-298 GCF_000715545.1 Opisthorchis viverrini
CACTTTTCTGAGGTCAACCTCTAGAAAAAGAGTACGTGAATATGGTTTAAATCAAAACGTAACTATCTGTGTTGTCCAACCCGGAAGTCTTATCCTGATCATCCGGACCGACCACACAAACTGGCTTCTCAGCTGATTCGATGGGATCAGCCAAATATCTGTCACTCCAAGAGTTGAGTTTCCCATGTGTGAAGATCCTCAGGCCAGGATTACTCGAGTCTGGTAGTTTCGGGCCCATCGGCTCAGTTCGACCGCAGTTGGTGAGTTGGAGCGCAACTGCGTTCGGAGAAGCAAGGAA
>NW_008777196.1:0-298 GCF_000715545.1 Opisthorchis viverrini
TTCGCCCGCAGGGATTTTACAGAAAAATGAATTGTGCCTCTAGCTGCTGGCAGCCATAACACGGAGTCGGCCACTTGCGGTCTGGCCCGGCAACTGATGTATGAAGGCCACAGTCAGGTTGGTATATCAGCTGGTGTCGAGCGACAAATGGTCATTCCTTGCTTACTCCTTTTGCGGTCCGGGTGTCCACAACGTGCAGGACGCCGCCACCACGGTTGCAATAACGGCACGGTCAAGTGAGATGTTTAAATATGGTAGAATTTTATGTGGGTTCACAGGATGTATCCTCGGACGAACA
>NW_008777197.1:0-298 GCF_000715545.1 Opisthorchis viverrini
ATTTGTCGAAGTATATACATCATTAGGAAGACCAAAAAAGTCATCTGGGACTTATCTTCTCGACAGAAGAGTGTAATAGCAAAAATACGTGTCTGGTGCCTGGTGGACGATTGACTTCATTGTCAAGATCTTACCTAGGTCTTACTTTGTGCGATCATCAGGCAGTCTATTCAGATGGACTGGACTGCGTCATGCCCAATTTCGGTGCTGAAAAAGTGATCTGACAACTCCTCTAAAGTGTTGTCAAATAAGAAATACTTCATTTACGAAGTAGACAAAACCGTCCGTTCACACGCGT
>NW_008777198.1:0-298 GCF_000715545.1 Opisthorchis viverrini
AAAAAACAAATAAAATAAGGACGGAGTTTCACATCAACTAAACGATTTAGTGAATGTCGAACCGTGAACTTACAACAACGCAAAAATCGCATGGCACTGGGAGTTCCCACAGAAGCGTACGAGACTTCGTTTAGAAATCTGCCTGTCGTTAAACGGTCAATATTCTCTCAAGCACTACTGTTGGATTACTGCACGATCAATCGCATGATCAATATGGAACGGCAGGTCACTCGCTTCGGTTCCCAGCCGCCATTATGTGAGCACTGATGGCATACTATGTCGCACATCCATTCTAACC
>NW_008777199.1:0-298 GCF_000715545.1 Opisthorchis viverrini
CAGTCGCTCTCGCAAAACGCAACTAAGCGCCAAGCGCCGTCTGCATTCCTTCGACAAACTGGTCATACAACAAGTGGAGGCGCGACAATCCGTCCAGTCCCGGCAAAGCTTGGTGCATCGACTGCTGCTGGTTGGCGAGAAACACGGCCCCGTCACATCCGGGCTCTATCCTGGCCGTCTCGTGACCTATTAGTAGTCGCCAGCGTGTTAACCTTCGTTGCAATGGCCACCTTCGCGGTGACCCACTCCATCTTTTGAGAGCCCCTTTTCGTGGTATTCCGGGCCTCTGTGTGGAAAC
>NW_008777200.1:0-298 GCF_000715545.1 Opisthorchis viverrini
TTATCCCGGTTGATTGGCCCAACGAATCATGAAGGAAGCAGACACACTCTATAACTATGCCCTTGGTTAGATTAGTAGTGTGCGATCTGAGGTGGCTATTTGTCTAGTTCAGTTTGAACGGTAAAGTCCTACATGATGGAACTTCGATGCGCGTTAACATGGCATCACGTTGGAGCGATTTTAACCGGGGAAAGGATGCTGAAGCCATTAACAAATGATGGTCAGCCAGGCTGGCGACAAAACTCTGTTACTTTCGGAACAAAACCGGATAAGTTGGAATTGAGGTATTAGTATGAAT
>NW_008777201.1:0-298 GCF_000715545.1 Opisthorchis viverrini
CTTACGTGCTGATTCCGTGAGAATAGTTTTATTAGATTAACGAAGATGAGCGTTCCGTTCAATCATTCAGCCATGATTTGCGTGACAACTTGCAAACAACAACTGTCTAAATTAAATGGATTTTCAAAACGCGCGAACAATGTTCAGTCCCCTGGAACAATTTGTGGGAACTTTGCACAGCACTAGCACAACACTGTATGTCTTTTCAACAGGCTCTGCAAGTGTAGCACAAAATTACTTTCTTGAATGCTTACATTTTGGTGATAGAAAACCGAGGCTGGGCTTCTTCAGAATGTGC
>NW_008777202.1:0-298 GCF_000715545.1 Opisthorchis viverrini
TGTCTGTGAAAAGTGCAAACACCATCTGGGCTTGAGGCGGTTGCGAGAGCCTTGATTCAAAATAATTGTAGTCGGACGGGCCTTAAAAAGATGACCTTGGAGATGGTCACGGCGGCCAAAAAGAATTTGTGGTGCGAAGATGGAAAAAGCGGTAGAAGCCTGGGGTTGCAACCCAACAGAATGAGTTAGGCTCAGGTCAGTGTTCTAGCAATAGGTTGTCTACATGTTGACAGAGACTACTTTTAACCCCTGCAATTTTCGAAGCTTCGCTTTCGCTCTGAAGCCTCAATTAATCGAT
>NW_008777203.1:0-298 GCF_000715545.1 Opisthorchis viverrini
AATTTGTATCCTGATTCCGCTGTTCATCGCTGTCATTATCCTCAATTTGGGTCATATTCTGATCAGGCGTTAGCCAACTTTCATTTGTTTATTCATTGTATCCACAATATCGGTCGCCTCTGGGCCGCCGCCTTACTTGTTCGGCGTATTCAATTTTGACATTGCTGCATTAGTTCATTGTATTGGTCAGCGTTCTTATTTGCAAGAAAAAGGTCTCTGCGTATTTCTGGAGTAATAGTTCTAGCTATGGATTTTTTCCTACTGCGGTGCTCAAATTTGTAGCTTCGACATTCCTCAA
>NW_008777204.1:0-298 GCF_000715545.1 Opisthorchis viverrini
GATAGCGGTTGCTACGCCAACTGACTCGTCCGTTGGCGCGCTGCAGCAATGAACAAGGCAAATCAGGAGCGACTCATCACTAGTTGAAACTTGTTTGCACAAAACGTTCCGAGATAATGATCAAAATCCCAAGGTAAAAGTACCACTACCACAGCCATCGATGAAACACCTTGCATAGCATAATGGAAGAACGGGGTAGGCGTCTTGTTTGAAGGCAGCCATGTGTTGATGCGCATCTGATTCCTCAAAAAGTAAGTCCACGGTGTTCTTCATTGGATTACTGGAGTTATCTAAAGAA
>NW_008777205.1:0-298 GCF_000715545.1 Opisthorchis viverrini
ACAAGCTGGGTCCGCAGTGAGATCTTATTTCCATTATGGCAACGGTCGGTTAGATTAGAGCTGTTTTCCAGGACAACAACATCAAAGCGGGCAAAGCAACGAGCCCCTGTGGGTTCACATAGCTCGTTTTGTGGGTTTTGGGTAACCTGACCGAACCATTCAAGGTCGTCGTTCCTACTGAAGCTATCTTTGACGTGCGATGCTGAAACAGCGTTTCCACCGACTGATTTCGTCAGTTCTATCAAGCCCCTGTACACCAGTAGTAAAACACCTCGCGTTTTCGAATGTCTTCTACAGA
>NW_008777206.1:0-298 GCF_000715545.1 Opisthorchis viverrini
CACTTGAATCCAGTAAACCTGGTAAAATCACGCCTCTGGAATTACGACAAAACACTTACATGGTTCCAGCTGACGCCAGATGATGACTTCAAAAACGGAAATAAAGTTCTGGTTTCTTCCATCCCGCTGCACCCAGTAGGTGATGTAGAACGATATATCCGCCCCATTAAGGCCTACACTGTACTCATCACCTTTGTTTCCGTAGCGTGTTTAAGGTGTTATTCGGGAAAACATGAGTAAACAGGATTTTGCCGGGATAAACAGCAACATCTGTGTTGATTCCCCCTGTGAATCAACG
>NW_008777207.1:0-298 GCF_000715545.1 Opisthorchis viverrini
GCAGTTGGAGTAAACTTACCCGCTGTTTCTGTGCTCAAACAATATTGGAAGCGAGTCAACAGATTCAAATGTCGGATATTTTAAGGTAATTTGTTGACCAAGTTGGAGGCTCTTGCTTGCATATATACGAAATTGAAAAACTTCCGCTCTAACCCTGATAAAACGTTGAATGCAATTTTCTATCGAAGAAATCATTAGGTAATAAATTGCATTCGAAACATCTCGCCGTATTGCAAAAAAGCGACCAAGTTGCATTATATAGCACAACAGAACTTTATAAGTTTTCTAAAAAGGAAAG
>NW_008777208.1:0-298 GCF_000715545.1 Opisthorchis viverrini
GAAGTTAATCGATTTGAAGTGCTGCAAAACATTTTTCGTCGGTGCCTTGTAGGAAATATGGATTGGAGAATCCAAATAATAACCTCAACATTACCAGTTTAAACAATTGAATTATAAATTTGACAAGAAGCAATTTTAAGTACATGTGACTAATGTCGGGACGAAATAGATTGAGAAGAGCTCGAGATGTCTTTAGTGAATGCAATCACGTCACTATTTGGATCAGAAGTATAGGGGCACACTTTTTGGGTTCTCAAACATGTTGAACGTGTACCGTTTTACCGCAGATAAAACACTT
>NW_008777209.1:0-298 GCF_000715545.1 Opisthorchis viverrini
CCGATTTCTGTTGTGTCACGATCTCCTTTCCCACATTGCATTGGCTCTTAATTGGTTCGTTCTGATTTGCCTTTGCGCTGCAGCCTGATTTTCCGGTGTTTGTTAAAGTGAAGGCTTATTCTGTTAGTAACACCGTTTTCATTTTGCAATGGGCTTAATCGCCCTATTTTAATGACTATGCTTCCTTCTCTATCTCAACACCGCTATCGCATGTCCGTAGAGTGAATAACTGACCGAAAGAGGTTTCTGATTTAAAAGTAAATAAACCTTTCCCTGGTATCCCGGCTCGCATCTGTAT
>NW_008777210.1:0-298 GCF_000715545.1 Opisthorchis viverrini
CCGCCATGTTGCCACTTTTGAATGTTTCCTCCATCTAGGTATCAACCAATCAAAATGGGGATGACGCCGCAAGTCGCGTGATCGCGGCGGGAACATTCAAAACATGCAACATTGCGGATTTGCGGTTTATGATTGACCATCTCAAACGAAGCGAAGAATTGTCCCTTTTGAAAACCTACATCGTCAACGCAAATGATATGCGATTCCACAGTAGTTTAAGATAGCTCGGTTGTAAAAAGTATAATCTTACATTTTGTTCCTAAGTTTGTCCGCGATCACGCGACTTGCGGCGTCATCC
>NW_008777211.1:0-298 GCF_000715545.1 Opisthorchis viverrini
CAGCCAACGGAGGGCAGTCGAGCGACGATCTATGGAGGCATACTGTGTTATTCAAGTTCTTGAAGTAATATCATTTAAAGGATGTGCTGTGACAAGGACGTGCTCCAACAGTTGTTTCTATGAGAACACAGAATGTGCATACTTGAGTGATAATGGAATGGCGCTCCTGTGGTCTGGCACATGTGGTTGGTCTTCGTTATTGTTATTACTATTATTGTTATTACCAAGGTGGGATGGCCGAATAGTTAGAGCACAAATCTACTAATCGGAAGTTGGCCTGGTAGGGGTTGTGTTGACC
>NW_008777212.1:0-298 GCF_000715545.1 Opisthorchis viverrini
GAGAGTGACCGCTAACGATCTAAAACCGTCAGATGACGGTCATTCAAGTCAGTGTGATGCCAAGCCTAGGACAATGATCCGCCTGGCATCCAAACTTAATGGTGTCAGGGGGGCTTGATTTGGAATTATGACAACGCATCCTGTGATGTATACATTAGGTTCCGACGTCTATTCTGACCATATTTACGCAACCGGCCAGTCCAATTATGGCGTCACCCGTTGAGCTGTACAAACAAAAGCGAGCACGCAGTAACGTAAAACACAGTGGTAGTTGATCAAGTGGCTGTTGATCCGTTTG
>NW_008777213.1:0-298 GCF_000715545.1 Opisthorchis viverrini
GATGGTGCTCGTGTGCCACATTCGATTTAAGGATATCACAAGCGAGAGACTGACGTGAATCTTACGTTATAACACAACCATCTGTGCCATTCAAAGAGAGGAGGTGGCAAAGTCCACCCCCTCCCCGTTCGAACCCATCGATAAGTATTATGTGACTACAAAGACTTGTCGAACATAAGTGCTACCCAAGGAATGCGGCATTTCGCTATTTCGGCATCACGTGTTGAGGAACCAAAGTGATCAAATTTTACACTGCTTCAGATTACTCATAAGTAGTCAGATTTTCAACGTTTTTTCG
>NW_008777214.1:0-298 GCF_000715545.1 Opisthorchis viverrini
ATCCTACACCCCTTATGGCATGAAGTTCGCTCCGTGATGTGACTGGGACACAGAGCTAAAACCATAATCTAACCAGTAGCCACGAAGCCTCTGACACTGCCATTAGCACACAAGGCTTTTGTTTTCAAGGCTTGTATTGGTTAGGTGAATTTGAGTGCTTGATCAATCTATGTCAGATTGTGTCAGTTCACGTGTCTATAACAGGGCATGGTTGATTCCTCTGTCACACAGTACAAAAGCGTCTGCATGCTTATAATTTCATGCTTCATGGTGCAACGTGTCACATTCTGTGACTGAT
>NW_008777215.1:0-298 GCF_000715545.1 Opisthorchis viverrini
TTTTTCATCATCCATTACGTTCACCTTCTCAAGTATCCACAGTGCGGCCAAACCCACGTGTTTGCCAAATTGAAAAGCGATTTGCGGAAGTAATGCTGCAAGAGTGACCGCTGATCCTGTTTCGACCCAGTTACCTATTCTTTTGACTTCCATGTTAGTCGAGGCACGATTTCAGACCCCTTATTCAACAACTGGCTATATGCCGTTTCTCGCCAAGCAGTGTTCTACCAGGCCTTCGCAACTCCAAACACCTGACAGACCAGTATTTGTATGTCAACAGAGTACGGATTGTAAAGAT
>NW_008777216.1:0-298 GCF_000715545.1 Opisthorchis viverrini
ATTGCGTTTACGGATCGGACAAAAAGCTTTACCGGTTCATCGAGTTTTGCGGTGATCTGTCATAACAAGGTGTGTATAATTATATTTTGACACCTATCGACGGTTCAAATTGCCCTATATTCACCTCTGTATCTAAATTTCGTTGGATTTTGAGGATTTCGGATTCTAACGACTATTCGAAATGTAGGACTCTAGTAAATTAATGATCCTCCCAATCTCTGTAATGCTCGTTGAACGTGTCCAAAGCCTTGGATCTGGAAATGGCGTGGTTATTTTAATGTCTCCATCACCACGTTAA
>NW_008777217.1:0-298 GCF_000715545.1 Opisthorchis viverrini
GTCGTTCTTCTGTGACGTGCATGAACATTCATCGGTATCTTCTGAATTGATCGAGTGCATGACTGGCCTGGATGCGTGCTGGGTTTACTATTCTGATTTCGGTGGGGTTCTAGGGTCGCCGGAGGTTTCGGGCATCTTAAGGTTACTTTCAAAAATCTGACCTTCAAATATGAATACTCCCAATTGCGCATTAACTTCGCTTTAACATGGACTTTACTGAACCCAGATAAATTTGCGGTGTATACTGATCTTTTGCAAGTATGTATGAGCGTTGACATTATAGACAAAGCCTTGTCCA
>NW_008777218.1:0-298 GCF_000715545.1 Opisthorchis viverrini
GACAGACTAACTGCGTTACCAGTTCTTAGGCAATCAGTAGTTCATAGCAAATCGCCCTTGGGTGCTTCCGAACGTTTTGACATATTTCAGGACTCAAATACTGACGAGGCAGTTTTAGGACAGGGAATTCCAACCCAGTGAATTGTCAGCGACTGATATCGAGTGAAGCGTGAAAAATCATAGCTTTCTTTTTTCAAGTCAATGTGATGCTCAGATTGTCAAATTTCTTCACCGTAGTTTTTCATATGACTTTCGTTTTATAGCTAAGCTAAGTAAGTCATTCATGAGCTTCACAAAC
>NW_008777219.1:0-298 GCF_000715545.1 Opisthorchis viverrini
ATATAACAAATAAGTAATGAATTAAAAATAATGGTCTTGCTAAATGAGGGCAGCATCATATCTCCTGAGACTACAACCCAGAAAGAACAAAGCGACGTGTCGACGTATCAATTTCGCCAACTATCAAAGTTAGTCCGAAATATGTTGGTTGAAGTTATCATTCAATATATAATTGCAGATTTACAGAAGGTTTTTACCTCAATCAATCTGTCCTAAGTTACGTGAGGGCTAACCTGAATGCTGGTGGTTTCAACACACTCCGGCAACCCAATGGGTAATTATGGGGCTTGTGCAGAAT
>NW_008777220.1:0-298 GCF_000715545.1 Opisthorchis viverrini
GATAATCATCCCTGTTCATAAGTACTATTTCAGCTGCAGTGTCAGGCTTTGTTAGAAGTATATTGCTCCTTGTTCGTAAGGCTTTCAGTGCGTCTAGATATTTCTTTGTGGGAGGACAGTTGTGAAACAAACCAGCGTGACTGCATTGATAGCTGCAATTGACAAAATCCTAGCCTTTTTCATTTCACGCTGCTAATTTAGCCATTAGACATGTACTGACCTGATGACAAGATCCCGAAGATAATGGTGTCCGTCACTGGGTTTGTTTACAAACCATGGGAATATTCAAGCAATAGAC
>NW_008777221.1:0-298 GCF_000715545.1 Opisthorchis viverrini
TGTATTATTCTGTCTGCGCGGAAACAAACTATTGTTTGAGAGAATCATAAAAAATGCCGAAAAATCCATCCTTTCCATTCTACACTTTGAGTATCGGTAACATGTCCTTGTTCACGGGATCTGTTCTCTTGATGAACCCATGTGTAAGAATGGACAAGATTGGAGAGGAAAGTTATGCAAACGCTTCGCTGGGATGCACAAACGGTACGAGATATTTTTTTCAAGTGGCGATGAATGCAAATATTACCAGTCCGCGTATCCATTGCCTGGTAGTTTTGGTGAAAACTCCTCATGTGGT
>NW_008777222.1:0-298 GCF_000715545.1 Opisthorchis viverrini
AGTAGAGGAAAGAGATTTTTGGGTGATGAACAACTTCGCTCAAGAACGTCCAGATGGCCTGCTCTGTGGTTTGTGTAGCAAATGGAAGGAAGTGGTTTGCGGTACCTGAGGCTAAAACCAGAGTATCAGTCCAACTCAATTTATCAGGTATAAGCCGTGTACCATGGACACACTGGTTCCGGCTGCTATCGTTTCGATCTGCGGAAATTGGAAGAGTGTGGGACATACAGCCAAGCATTGGAGGTGTTCTGTCAGTCCGGGAACTGGTTAGCTACGCGACTGAGCCATATCTGGCAGT
>NW_008777223.1:0-298 GCF_000715545.1 Opisthorchis viverrini
ATTGTTCTTTGTTCACCGATTCACTTCTAAATCCGGCATAGCTGTATATTGTAGCAACTTCCCAAGTGACGTCATGTTGATTTTCTGGGCTCCTAATCTAAGAAAAGTGGGGAAATCATCATCGTCATCATCGCTACCGCCATCATCATCCAAGGCAGCGTAGCATCAGTGTCCGCCACTGGTGCTTCACCGGCAAACAATCAGGTAAAGTGAAGAATACATATGAATGGTCAAAGGACTCAGTTCCAGCCTACCACATTCATTTGGGGGTGCCTAAACATCCAGACACTCATTCAGA
>NW_008777224.1:0-298 GCF_000715545.1 Opisthorchis viverrini
TGCATCGACCACAAACCTATTATCTGCACGTAACTACCGCTTACCGTTTTGCAAACGGATGGTTTTACCCGATTAAGTTAGAAATGGTGATAACTTTTGACCCTCTCTTGTTTTGAAAGGCATTCTTTCTCATATCAAAGTGCTTTCTGGCAAACTTCTTGGACGCTTTTTCCCATTTTAAGTTGTAGACGTGGCCACCTCCGTTACCTCATTAGGATGACAGCAATGATCCACCACGAACCCTTAATAGACCCAAGAATATCCCAACTACGTTGACCACCGCAAACGGATCATCCAA
>NW_008777225.1:0-298 GCF_000715545.1 Opisthorchis viverrini
CGGCAAAAAGCTGAGTTGTCTGTAGTAACCGAAATATTCTCCAGGGTCCGCAGTGTTTAATGGCCTTCTAGTGCCAAGGTACTGATGACGGAGATTGAAGAAACTGCCGGCGAACAGAGTTGTAGCACACAGTCTAGTTTTGCCCCTTAGACAGCCTAACGCAACATACATGGAACCTATCACCTGACTAATGATGATGCTTGAGGTTCGCTCCGATTTCCACATATTGGTAAGCAACGTGTTGCATTCAACATTTCTGTTTTCGAAAGTCTCGAAGCTTATTTGTTTATTTGTTTCG
>NW_008777226.1:0-298 GCF_000715545.1 Opisthorchis viverrini
TGAGGTCCGGAAGGAAAACTTTAGAACAACTGATTGACCGAGACTGTAAAAATCTGGCAATAAACGATTACAACGCATCTTACAAAAGGAGAATTCGCGATGTTAAGGGATCTCTATTTGGCCAATGACTGTTGCCTCGTCAGTTCATTAATCTCATTATTCAATAATCGTTCAACTGTTCGTGATCTGCAGAATATGAGAAAACGCACGTCCATGAAGTATCTGCTAGACCAGTCCAAAGAGATGATTTAGTGTGTCCGTAATGTGCTCAGTCAAAGTGTGCAACTTATAATTGTTT
>NW_008777227.1:0-298 GCF_000715545.1 Opisthorchis viverrini
CCAATGCCAAGTGGATATCTTCGTTGTAAGTTATAAATGGATCTTGTGTCTTTTATAAAAATACACTTCAACCCACCGACCAACAGGTCTACTGATCGTGGCGTGACTACCTTTTACGGTCCTCCACGGAGTTTTACTACGCAAAACAGATTATGGATTCACACACTTATTTGATTTTTACGGACTGACCTAAACAAACCCAGACAAATGTCTCGTTCATGATAGTGTTCGGCAAGTTCCACCCAGTCTGGGTTCTAGTCTTGATTAATTTCAGGGAAATTCAAAGACAGCGTCTATC
>NW_008777228.1:0-298 GCF_000715545.1 Opisthorchis viverrini
TGGAAACAGTTGAAAAATCTTGCTCGATTTACCCGGCAGAAATCTTCTATCGTTATTAAGAATCACTAATAGCGCAGAACCTCCGTGGGCCCTGAAAACACTGCTTGCCTGCTAGATTATATATCAGTTACAGCGACTGTCACAAGCGGCTTCTTGTCAGCTTATTTCACATGCTCCCAAACGGTAAACAGCGCATCTTAGGATTGATTAAAGGATCTGATATCCGATGTTTACCTACGATTTGGCTACTTTAATACCGCTTCCTTAAATCTAATGTTCATCCATAACATGAATTATG
>NW_008777229.1:0-298 GCF_000715545.1 Opisthorchis viverrini
GAACGAGAAGACCACCCGAGTCTAACCCTGAAGATACATCCATATACAATGTGGGCATAGTGAGTGCTGCAAAAATTTGAAAATATAAGAAGAATGGTCGAAATGCGCAAAATATTTAACAGAACAGTAAGTCAAAAGTATTGTTGGTACGCATAATACACATATAAATTACTTCACTTTGGTGCAAGGGGGTTACCCACCGAATGTTTTTTTGCGGGTGAACTTTGATTTCTATCTGCATTCCGAGCACGAGTCCAGTGTGAGGGTTTAACCGTTCAATGGAAGGTCCTTATATGAG
>NW_008777230.1:0-298 GCF_000715545.1 Opisthorchis viverrini
AAAACATTTACTAAAGAATGGATTGTGCTTTACGTTGGCTTGCTCCGTACGCGAGAATAATGCTCACTCTAACCAAGTCCATCGCAGTGCAAAGTTGTGAAAGCATTGCCAGGCACTTTAAGACCAAAAATAATCGTTCATCCCCAACGCCCTATCGACTCCCAGCTACCATTGCACGTGAACAAAGCGCGAGGGCTGAGATACTGCCAAGTTTCCCAGCCCAAGACAGGAACAGTAGAGATCTTGGGGTTGGGTTCGAACCACCGAACGTCTGGTCAATAAGTTCGCGCCTTAACCA
>NW_008777231.1:0-298 GCF_000715545.1 Opisthorchis viverrini
TGATGATTCCCAATAAGGACAAAACAGCTATACTCTTCTCTTAAGCTTTTCAACATGGGTTGGTTTCACTGACAGGACGTCTTTTAGGCGCCTTTAGTATGAACCACTCTAGCAGATAGTGTTCCGGACACATTCAAGACTAAATCACCGGCTGAGTCGAGTCCGGTTTACCCACAAATATGGGATAATATATCAACTGTGGTTGTGCAAAAACGGTCCAATAGGGTATTTTCCTTGTGCCACCTTCTCTTGGAGAGTACATGGTTTGTGGATTTTACCTCCCGGAGGAAGGTTCTAT
>NW_008777232.1:0-298 GCF_000715545.1 Opisthorchis viverrini
GTCATTGCAGATAAAGCTGTTATTTATGGAAAAACAGTAATAAAGCAGATATCTCTTCTTGTGGGGTCACAGTAAAAGTACGTTTACATTTACACGGGAGGTGGGGTGAGAGTCGAGAGGTAGTAACATTTGGCACCGGCGAAAACACCCTGATATATGACAGAGGATTTTTTGCAAGTGCAGCTTTCCGGAGAGTAAGGAAAGATATTTTTTAGGTAAAGATGAGGGCTTTGAAACAGAAACTACTAAGGCGCGGTTTTTCATTTTTCTCCACAATTGTAATGTTCGGCAAGAATCG
>NW_008777233.1:0-298 GCF_000715545.1 Opisthorchis viverrini
TAGTTTCCTTTATGAGGATATGCATCCTGTTTGTGGCATACGGCCGAACGTTGGCTCCATCAAGTCACCAACCGAAAAGAAGTGTCCCACAGTGTTTAGTTGAAATTAAGGTCTATTGACCAGGCTGCCCTTTCAGATTCTCCGGTATGTATCGCAGAGCCATTTAATCTCGTCATCTAATCCCTTCAGTCTATCCCTGGTGTGATACACTCACATAAAATAGCGTATATACGCTATTTTACGTACATGTCGAGAACTTAGGCTAATCAAGACTCGTTCCTCACTTTATTCCTATTGG
>NW_008777234.1:0-298 GCF_000715545.1 Opisthorchis viverrini
ACCTTTCGAAAATTTAATTCCTTTGTCGAATACTGAACGCCACCTAGGGGTGTTTCCACGGCTTCTGGTCGAAACAGACCGCTTATCCGTTGACCGATAGTCCTATGAAACTCCAAACTGTTGCCGCGTTTGTCACAAAATGATGTTATTAACAAGTCCTTGGGTGCGGTCATTGTGAAGGTACAAGAGCTTCCTCAGTCAGTTATGGCTTCACCGAGTAGGCCTTGTCAACCGATACGGAGGGGGACTGTCTCTTGTGCATGCTGACGCTCATTTCCGCATTAGTCTTGTGGAAACT
>NW_008777235.1:0-298 GCF_000715545.1 Opisthorchis viverrini
AGTTGACGGACCCTCGCTTCCCAAGGTGCATTTACCGAATGCGCTCTAACTGCAAATCCCATGTGGCAAACGTTTTGGTTCGCTATCCATTCGTAACATCCATTAAGTTTTCCAGTACAACTCCACTCTCCCTACTCCGGCAACACCTGCTCCCCCAACTGAGCTAGAGAATGCGTGGTTCAAAACTCTCCATTCAACTGCATGCCATTCCCCCGAAAACCGTACCCCTTCCATACCCACCCTCAAACTCCATCACATGTTTGGGCCCCGACATTCCCCTTCTATTCGCCACTCTGCC
>NW_008777236.1:0-298 GCF_000715545.1 Opisthorchis viverrini
GTGGTTTAAAGTCACAAAAGTCTCTGGACGACCCTACTCAGACATTAATTTGGTTTGCCTATCCATTCATGCTCAGCGTAGCATACGCCCAATAGCGTGGATATGTCACGATGGGGATGGACTACTATTACATTGGATATGTCCGTCTCGCGTGGATGTCTACAAGACCCGCAACCATCTACAACCAGCATGGGTCACCTGACTAAAACGCTAGTGTTGGAGGCCATTCTGGCCTAGATGAATCCGGTATCCTCACTTGTACTGGTGCATCTACTTTCTTTGTTCACTGAGTAGGGGG
>NW_008777237.1:0-298 GCF_000715545.1 Opisthorchis viverrini
CGTGAACACAACGCCATATTTTTAATGTTTTCATGTAAAACACAGTAAAACATAGTAATACACATCTTGACTGGCCAGCATGTTACGCGGAGCGCCATGGAAATACAGGAGTTAGAGGACTATGGGTCGCATGCATTCATGTTGTTGTTCTGACACCTGACGAGTTGTACACGTTTGCCTGAAGTAAATACTACCAAGACGGAATCCCGCTTCCTTATTTCGGGCCACACTAATACGAGGCATTTTTAAGAGCCGAAACACAAGTGGCTACGTCACATCCGACTCAACACTACCGGGG
>NW_008777238.1:0-298 GCF_000715545.1 Opisthorchis viverrini
CAAGCACTTTAATCTTTCTTTTCGACTATTGCTTGTAGTTCACTCAGTAATCACCCATCATTAGTATAAATTACCTACCCTACTTGGTGAAATGACGAAAACAGTATAGATGAAGGACTTACGTTCAGTTAAATAGCAAGCGTAAGCCTCTTCAGTCAGTCCATCTCGTCTTGTCATTATCTTCAAATGAGGTGGCATTATGGTAGCAACAACTGACTTCAAGACCGTGATGAAGCCGTCCCCTAGCTACCGTGATACATTGAACAAACAGCCGCTGATTGGTCAACTGTGGTTTCCG
>NW_008777239.1:0-298 GCF_000715545.1 Opisthorchis viverrini
CGCGTTACTGTTATGCTTCCGTTTACGTTCGTTACTGTTCGTTACTGTTATGCGTCCGTTGACGATCGTTTCCGCGACCGAAGATCATCATTACAAGATGCAACAAATGATTTTGGCAAGAGAGTGTTATGGTGCAAGTTCTCACAAAGGAGTATACGTTATTTGAAGGACTACGCACTAAAAGTGCAGAAGTCAAGAGGAATCATCGTCTTATTGAATTCTAAACTTACTCGTTGCTGGTTTCATCGCTGTGAGAAAAACAATGACAGTATTTCAAAATATGTGCAATTAATCCGAG
>NW_008777240.1:0-298 GCF_000715545.1 Opisthorchis viverrini
CTGAAAGGCTCTTTTTATGGTGCATTATTTTGAACCGTCTTTGTTGCTCTTACAGTTAAATTCAACAGAAGTAGAATTTATGGAGAAATCAACACCACTGAATGCTGTTAATTGGAGAGCATCGTCATTACCACTACTACACAACGTGCATGGTATAAAATGACCACCCTTTTGAGACAAAACTAAAAAACTAATAATCAACTTCTCATTAGGCTAGCCCAATACCTTTCCAAACAAGCGTGAATTTGTTCCGGGAATCTAGAGGCGACTCCAGACAGCGTTGAGGTGCGAACTTTGA
>NW_008777241.1:0-298 GCF_000715545.1 Opisthorchis viverrini
TGGCATGGCAACTAGGCACTGAAAGGGTGGACCATTCCTTTGTAGGTGAAGGAGAACCTGTAAGCTCATGCATACACCGATTGGTATGATCGTAATGGATTTTGTATGACACGACAGAGTACTCATCGCCCGACACAAGAAGCCCTAAACCACAGACGTTAAGTTTTGGAATCAAGGTAATCAGATCGATTATTACCGAGATCTAGAGATACCATATCACAAAAGACATACTTATCGGGTGGTTGGAACGACCTGCACACTTGAATTTGCTTCCAGTCACCTGGGCCGCTGAAAATTC
>NW_008777242.1:0-298 GCF_000715545.1 Opisthorchis viverrini
ACTACAAGATTGATGCCAAGACTCACAAGCTGAACCATACGTCATTGCCTGCTTAAACCGCATGCGAGTAAAATCGCGCGGTTTCGACCACTACTAATAATAACCGAGACACATGTATAGGTTCGCTTGCAAAGTTGACGCTTCGTGCAAACTGATGCAAAATACATGAATCTGACAAAATTCCGCCTTACCCGGACGACTTTTAGCTGAGTAAAATGAGTAACATAGGTTTAGGAAAACATGAGACATAAAGACCTACATAATTTAGTCAGATATACAGGTAGGTGCACACTGTCTG
>NW_008777243.1:0-298 GCF_000715545.1 Opisthorchis viverrini
CATATGCGGTCCTACTTGAGTTGCGAAAGCTGCTCACTCGAATCTACTAGATTATCTGACAAGATTCATCCAACCTTGTTAAAAACCATAATACAAACTACCAAGCCTTTTTGTGTGGACAGCAGAACGAGAAAGTCGAGTATACACCTTGTAAAATAACTAGATTGTGACCATCCAGCCTTACTTACACACTCAATGTCATAAACTAGGATAAGTGTACGCATCTTTGACCATCTTTAGGATGCACAAGTCATCACCCACCAGCATATTTTCAAACGCACTAACCACGTTGCTTGGA
>NW_008777244.1:0-298 GCF_000715545.1 Opisthorchis viverrini
GAAGATGCAGTGCCGCTGATTGAAACCAATGATCCAACGCCACTGGAAGAAGAGGCCGTCCGGGCGGCAAAAGAAGCAAGACGGTTGGCTCGAGAGGCCAGAGCAGAAGAGGCCGAAGAAGAAGCCGAACCGGAGGAGGAAGATGAGGATTAAAGTTTGGATTCCGTCCGGCATGCTATCTTCCTTTACTGTCTCATTCTTGCTTATAGGGTAAAATCAAAACACCGATACAAAGTCTCCATTGGTTTTCTCTTACGCTACGGGACAGCTATGCTCGAGACAACTCAGTGATTAAGGC
>NW_008777245.1:0-298 GCF_000715545.1 Opisthorchis viverrini
AGCATGACCGAACGTGGGACGAACAATCTATGAGCATCGTGTCAAATAATCCATTCCTGTGCTCGTTCGGTGATTCTTACTGTGTGCAGTCCAACGGTCTGGTCAGCCTCTCAAGAAATTCAGACTACAAACCGATCGTTTCAACAGCCGTTCTTTCCAGCTCTTTTCCGATGAAAATTGAACTTTGGGCGCACAAACCAACAAATAGAAAAACATAATGATGTTCTGGGCCATCCCATGGCTGTTTTACCACGGAAAGTTCAACACACGTGCAAAGTATTTTTTCCGACAAAGGATC
>NW_008777246.1:0-298 GCF_000715545.1 Opisthorchis viverrini
AATGACTCGCTAGCTGAAAAACATCAATCGATTTGCTTAGCTTCCAGTTGGAACATCAAGCCACTTTTCCAAACTGGATGGGGAAGATGTCAGAGAACTACAGAACGATGTAGAATTGACGAGAAGTCGGAAATCAGGCTCTTACAAGATGAGCCCCAAGAAGGATGAGACCGGTCGTAAGCAGAGTTTTCACCGAGCCTTCGAATACTGTCACGTCCTTCTTCCGTGAAACTGCATTCAGCACTTTCGAAAAAGTTTGGGAAACAACCGGCAGATTTATTAGGGGGCAAGGTTTCGC
>NW_008777247.1:0-298 GCF_000715545.1 Opisthorchis viverrini
ATTTTGGTGCATTTCTACTTGTACAAACGTTATGGATTTGAAACTGAATTTGTGAATGTTTGTGCCCAGTGACTTAAGGCAAAATGAACGGCAGCGCAACCAAGACTCGCGCGCTAGTTGTTACAGTAGAGACACGGGCAAACTTTTTTGGCAGAGATATACTCTCAACACAACGTACCATGTAGCAATCTCGTTTACATACGAAGAAGGCGCAAACTGGTGAGAGAACACGAACCAACCATAATATTAGGAAGCCATGAATCAGCAATAACTTTGAAGCACATGAAAAACCAGAATC
>NW_008777248.1:0-298 GCF_000715545.1 Opisthorchis viverrini
TACCTGGTTATCACAACTCCTGCCAGACCGGGATCCCACTTGCCCCTCTTGAGTCAGTGTATCACGAGTCACCAAAGGGAGACGAAGCACGCGTGATGCTAACAGTCTTGTTACGACCGAGGTTAGGGTGATCACCACCTTGAATAAAAGCCCCTTCCTTGGAAACTTACAGCATCACCAGCTCTCTCGTTTGTTTGGGACAGTCTCCTCTTCCTAAATGCAGATAAACAGATCAGAAAAGCACGGGCTGAGGGTTTTATTCCCATCTATGAACAATCCGGGTTGGAGGTCATCCGGA
>NW_008777249.1:0-298 GCF_000715545.1 Opisthorchis viverrini
TCGGACATTTCTGAATTTGTCCTGTACCGGATATTCTGCTCGCACTGCCCAGCGGTTGAGAGAGTGGAAGTCAGATTCACTCCATTCTTTTTTGAACTAAAACGCGCTAGATCACGGGTAGATGATCGGCTGTTTTGTTATTCTGCAAACACACACATTTCGTGAATACATTTATTCGGCATTCACGTGACGCGGACTGTCCCGGAATTTTCCGTTTGCAAATATTGCGTCTAATTTTGGCCCTTTTCGGTTGACCCGTGTGGGAAAGCAAGTCATTTACGCGATTTACAAATTTGAG
>NW_008777250.1:0-298 GCF_000715545.1 Opisthorchis viverrini
TTACTAAGTCTTAACAGGTGAACATGTTCGCGCTTGGGTGATTTGAACAGAAAATTCGACACCTCGAATGACACCCCAGTAATATAAGTTGCTTCTGTCCATCGACTGGGACACAAATCAGGATTTCCCACTCAAGAAGCGCCAAAGACGCTTGAAATCTCCTGGACACTGTCTTTAAGCGCTGGTGAAACTTCACCCACCTCCGCCATGGTTACAAATGGACGTCATCTCAGAGACCGTTCGGGAAGTGGGAATCAACGGTTTCTGGTGTGTTTTGAAATCGTTATATGATGTCAAG
>NW_008777251.1:0-298 GCF_000715545.1 Opisthorchis viverrini
CATTGTGAGGTGACGATGCGGGAGTCATCTTTGTGGATGATCCCGTTTTCCATATGTGCATAACTAGTCTGTGGATAATAGTGTTACGCAATAACCGCAGATAAGCTAACAACACACATTCCTATCAGGAATATGACGCTCCATAAATGGAATACGTCATAAGGGGCAAGTAAAAAGATGACATCTAAGAGCTTCTACTTTGGTCACCATGATAACTGTAGCCATTTTCACTCACCTCGACTACTCTTCAGCCATGTGTGATACTGATTAAGAGGCTTCAACTATGTACGATAGCCCA
>NW_008777252.1:0-298 GCF_000715545.1 Opisthorchis viverrini
AACGCCGCATCATTCTCAACATCATGGACTAAATAAATGTGTACCGAAACAAAGTATCAGAAAAGGAGTTCTGTTACTAATCTTTGTAAGGTAAACTTAATGGGCTTATATTTCTGGTCCGCAAGTTTTCTGGGTTCATAACACTTTTCCCATTTCCCCACTTCATTTGAGTGGGTTGGTGCAATCAAAAGATGAATAGTTCGATCAGTTGCATTGCAGTTCACCTTTCCCATATTAGCATTCACAATTTAGGGCTGAATGAAATAGTAGGTCTCCCGCGAATGCATAAGATAAACAA
>NW_008777253.1:0-298 GCF_000715545.1 Opisthorchis viverrini
AAAAAAACTGATTTGGAGTTTGCTTTATCACATTGAATAGATGCTTGAAAAAGAGTTAAGTAAACTTAATCGTCTATTCCAGTTCTGTAAGTTGCGTTAATTTTTGTGTGAATCCGATCAAATTTGTATATCGTTGCATCAGAAAGAGAGTAAAGTTTTTTGGAAGTCGACGAGTTTACTATAGTAATTTCCAGAGCAATAGGACGACTGATTATGACGCATGACTCAATCTAATGCTCGGTTCTCTTTGGTTGCTTCTCGTTGCCGCCCAATAAACCGACAGATGAATGACTGTCAT
>NW_008777254.1:0-297 GCF_000715545.1 Opisthorchis viverrini
ATTACCCACTGAATCTTAAGAATGGATACGATCGCATTCAATAAGTGTGAGAATCCTCATTATCTTCTCAGGTAAATCTATGCAAATCAGGCACGAGTGGACGAACGAATCTGATCAAATTGGCGTTCCATATATTTATTTTAAATTCGCATTTCTTCATCTTGCCAACAAGCGTATAATTAATTGCTCACATTGCCCAGCGATAGATTAGAGTTGTTCGGTATAACAACTAATGTCGTAGCTACGTCAGTGGTCTTTATGGAGATTTCTGTGACATGTTTCATTCATCAGGCCACC
>NW_008777255.1:0-297 GCF_000715545.1 Opisthorchis viverrini
ATACCATAGTGGGTGGAGCAGAAAGCCGACACATAGTTGCACTACATGATACTCTGTGAATTTCAGGCTACGCGGCGTCCTCTGTTTTTTTCACCTACCCAAGAACACCCTTCTGCACAAGCAGATTGTTCATCTTTCTGATTCATCTGAGGTATCGAGAAGCCGTCTTCGGTTGTACGGAGGCCTTCGGATTCTGAATGCTTTCGTGTCAGTATGGGCACGTTAGATGATTTAACAGATATTTTTGCCTTTACAGAAGGGGTTATATTGTGAGGTAAACAGTACACCTCAAGGTGT
>NW_008777256.1:0-297 GCF_000715545.1 Opisthorchis viverrini
GTCAAGTAGCTCGTACACACACGTGGTAGCTGGCAAATAATTGCAGGACTAATCAGATACTACTGCAGACCGCAATAATGCGATTAAAGGCATGATGGTATTACGGGACTTTTCGTTCCGTCCGTTGAATAGGTATCGGAAGTGACGGCACCACGAAAGATGATATCAATCCAACTGTAGGACCTGATGTCGCCCCGTATTCTACAAACCGTGATGGTGGCTTAAAAACCCCGGAAAACTTATGTACTGAACTAAAAGACCACCATTAGTGGGTGTCTTCAGAGATAAAGTTTCTGT
>NW_008777257.1:0-297 GCF_000715545.1 Opisthorchis viverrini
CACTGGTAACTTTCATGCCATGAGGGTGGGTTCAACACCTGTCGAGTACCTGTCAACGGCACTCTGGACCTCCTATCCGGTCTTGAGAAGTTTTGAAGCGATTGGTAGGTCGTACCTTACTCAAAACAACTTTCTAATGTCTGAAACGCCTCGTTCGGTGTCCTTAATAAGCAAAGCAAATTCACTCTCAGATGAATGCAAGTATAACATTTGCCAGGTGGCAGTGGAGAGAGAAAAACCTACTCAAATTCGACCGGGACTTCTGGCAACCGACTACTACATTGTGGGATTATTGTA
>NW_008777258.1:0-297 GCF_000715545.1 Opisthorchis viverrini
GCGCTTTAACCACTGAGCCATCTGGAGCTCGTCAATGGCGAAATTAAACAAGAACGAAGACAGTAGACATCCCTATCGGAATCACGTTTTATAAGAAGGCTATCAGAGAGCTCTCCATACGCTGACGCCCGAGCATCATGGAATATAGGGACCGGATTGCGCCCATAAACTTCTCGGACATACCCTGTTAGCAAGGCACCGACCGATCGACATAGTCGAACTCACCCTTGACGTAAAGGAACAGCAAGTTGACATCTCACCTGTTAGTTATGGCGTTGCTGTAACACCTGATGGAGT
>NW_008777259.1:0-297 GCF_000715545.1 Opisthorchis viverrini
GTGTTAGTCTAGTGTAGCATCTTCCCTGAAATTCCAAAGAACCAACCCTGTGGAATCGCGAAACGCCAGGGACTCGACTGAATCTTTTTAAGTCGGACAACATGGCATGACATGAGTCCTTTGTCCATGGCTTTGGGTAAACTGCCCATAAATACGAGGATTCTCGTCACGCAGCGACGGTATAGGAGCAATTTGTGTTGCGCTGAGGACATCAAGCTATTGATACTGAGGTAAATTGGGATGGTCCTCCTCAGAATGCACAGTATGTTAATATGTTTAATGGACTGTAGCTGCCAG
>NW_008777260.1:0-297 GCF_000715545.1 Opisthorchis viverrini
TTTATCACCACTGTCGATGTGCTTGATTTCGTTCGTCATTTTTCGCCATCCGCTCTTGGCTCTTCGAGTTGGAAATGCTGGAGAAGGCGTATCAAATCCAAATAAACGCCACATGTACGACCTGAACATCACTTTGGTAACCTCAGTTGTACAGATCCTAACAAAGCGCCGTTGAAAAGTTCGTCTTGACAGCATTTGTAGATACTGCATTTCTAGATACAAAACGTGAATGATGGAGCATGCCACTCAATATTTTGCCTAAACTCTCCGACAGCCCACGACTAGTTTTACCCTTCT
>NW_008777261.1:0-297 GCF_000715545.1 Opisthorchis viverrini
ATGTATCTCAGACATATAATGATTCCGCGTTTGACGTAGGCTAAAGTCTGTGGCCACAAAGGTTGAGTAGCTTGTCTTTTTGACGCCTCAACTGACTCAAATTAGCGAACAAGATTCCTAACCCTGAGATTTGTGCAGTGATCACTTCGATCGCTTCCGTGAGTGCTAGTACAACTACCGAGGTGGGAAAATTTCCCTCTGCTCCTCCATTAATTCCAAAGAGCATGCCCATAGTCCGCAGGTTATGCACTCAGACAGCTCCGACATTGCTGTAGCTTCATACGGGTGACCCACTTC
>NW_008777262.1:0-297 GCF_000715545.1 Opisthorchis viverrini
CCCATTCCTCCAGGTTTCAGTACCATTGCTTCAAAAATTCTCCATAATGCACTTGAATATCTTTTTACCTCATAGTTACGCAAAAAATAAGGTTTTGCTCTAACCGTCTTACCTATTAAATGTGTAAAATGGTTTGGAAACAAAAAGTTGGGCGTGACTCAGCGCAAAACTTACGAAAATTTTTATTAGTGTGAATGCTGTGTTCGCACCTATATGAAAGTTCTGAAGATGGGCAATTTAATTATATGTAGTGAGGCAAGTCTCTCATTCAGTCCTTTTGATTTTCAATGAAAGGTA
>NW_008777263.1:0-297 GCF_000715545.1 Opisthorchis viverrini
CACAACATTAGTTGGCTAGAAAGGTGGTAGACTGTTAGTCAATTGAAGGGTACACCAAAATCGTACCCGGCCTGACCATCAGGCCAGTTAGTGTCCTGATAGCTGAGCACGTTGCGGAAATGCATAATATTAAACCAACATTTTCCATCTACACGACATATGTATTGTAAATCAGATGTTAAACTTTGCTCAGGTTATAGACAACAGTGAGTGGGTCCACAAGTGGTTGCAAAACAGCTTGTTAGACTAATTTCGCCATTCGTGTCACTGTGCACCGGTCAGTTCCCTGAAATCGTT
>NW_008777264.1:0-297 GCF_000715545.1 Opisthorchis viverrini
CTCTGAGCAGCTGCTGTATAAGCAAACGAAATCAGAAGAATGATCGAACAGCAGGATTGACAGCTTCAATCCTAGCTTGCAATGGCGCCAAGAGCTGGCTAGTCCAGATAGCTCCGTGTGCCCGCTGTTTAAGTGGCAGCTGGAAAACTGTGTCTAGTGGTTGGTCACATGCATGCGCGAGTGCCGGTTCGGTACCTGTTGAGCCTTGTTTCGGAACCAAAGCGTACCATGCCGAATACAGCAGGCTGTTAGGCCTCGGCGCGGTTGCCTGTGTTGGCCAAACAATCTTTAATACAC
>NW_008777265.1:0-297 GCF_000715545.1 Opisthorchis viverrini
GATAGAATTGAATAGAAGTCTAAGTAATAATTATCAGCCCTGTCCAGTCAGTCACATCACGTGACCATTCGGGTTGTTGTTGACTCAAACCACAATGTAATAATGTGCCTGCACAACGCCGTTCTTTACGACGTGTGTCAATAAAACGTTGGAATTTTTCACTGAGCTTAGCGTAATTATGTAACATACGTTCAATCAGGCTGAGACAAATCCTCGATCAAGTCGGTTGAATATCTGGTAAACTTTGGTCGTGTTCAAAACTCAAGTTGGGGCGCGGTCATTCCGGCGAGAATGTAC
>NW_008777266.1:0-297 GCF_000715545.1 Opisthorchis viverrini
CTCAGTTATCGATGGAAAACTTTGATGGAAACTTCAAGATAATTAAATCCCTCGTGTTAGGGATCGCGGAACTCCGAAAAAAACAAGACATAGGTCGCAAAAATTTGGATAAATTTGGGAATGAAAAGCAAATAGAAAGTCTTTTCGACGCAAACTTTGATTCATATTTCATCGCAGAGGTCCCTTGAGTTTCACCATCCCTTACATTTTCTTCAGTCAAAAATTTAGAATGCCGGCCTTTGTCTGGGGCGATATCGTCCTCCTACAGCAGGGTGGAACAATTTAAATCATAGGTAG
>NW_008777267.1:0-297 GCF_000715545.1 Opisthorchis viverrini
TGACCCGAGAACCCTGCTGCTTCTGTGGGTTTTGAAGAGTATTCTGAATTGGAAGCGAAAATGCCAATTTTCCTGTTGCAGTCTGGGGTGCATGATTCCAACTAGGTACTTCCCCAATATATATGATGTTCGCAGTTTGTCTGTTGTTCAAATTCTAGCGATGTCGTTCAAAAGTGCTTCAAAGCTATATTTCACAGGTAAAAAATTACACGTTCTTCCTCTTAA
This sequence comes from Opisthorchis viverrini, assembly GCF_000715545.1. Lineage (NCBI taxonomy): Eukaryota > Metazoa > Platyhelminthes > Trematoda > Opisthorchiida > Opisthorchiidae > Opisthorchis > Opisthorchis viverrini. Next base: position 226 of record NW_008777267.1, read on the forward strand.
TGAAAAAATGGAATATATCTGGAATGGACACTAAAAGTTTCACATCATTTTGTGAAAACTGATAAACATCAA
>NW_008777268.1:0-297 GCF_000715545.1 Opisthorchis viverrini
TACCGCGATGCTCCTTTTTGCACTCAGCATTTATCGATAAAGCAGCTGTGATCCTTGTGGGTGCGTATTCATATGACAATAAATTATTGGAGCCAGGAATCTCTCTCGGGATTCTCCAGACTTTTCAAGCTATGCCTCCAAACCTGCCCCTCAGGGATACATGGTTTGAGGTGGGTTTCAGGAAAACCTACTGAGGGATATTCTGCCGGTGCGAACACAGTTGTTAGAGAATATCCATTGGAAGAGCCCATAGCGCGCTCAGCGAGTGACCCGTAATTTTCAAGTCAAATTATCGGA
>NW_008777269.1:0-297 GCF_000715545.1 Opisthorchis viverrini
CGCTCACAACCGAAAGGAATTCTATCTGTAGCAATCTCTATTTCAACAGAGATCTGGCTGCGGAACGTCTGACTTGGCACCTACATCACACCTGGAGAAATGCTTCCAGGGCCTCACCTACATTGTGGTCTACTTATACTCAAATGATGTCCCTACACATCAAATGAAAACTCCAAGCTCAAATCATGGTAGTCTACCTCTTGGCATGCTGTTGTGCAGAACATTAGTTAGAGGACACCACATGGAAAGAGAATAAAGGTGCATAGCTAACATCCGGATTGAGTAGGCCCGATTGAC
>NW_008777270.1:0-297 GCF_000715545.1 Opisthorchis viverrini
TCTCTGATCCATCGCAGTGTAAACTCTGCCCTTGACAGAAGCTCATGTCAGGTCATGGCGCCATAGGTGTCGGAGTTTGGCGAAAGCAGCCCTGGCCTTCCCAGATGGTCACGTATTGACTGACCTCTTGAGTGACGACTCCTCACATGAAGGTTTCAGCCATCTTATGAAATTCTCTACCTGATCTACTTAGGGACTGATGTTGGTCTGAGGAAATTGATAATTTTCCATCAAATTTTGGTGCAGTTCACAATTTCCTTGGAAATGTTGCTGTCATATCTGCTGATTCGCCAATCT
>NW_008777271.1:0-297 GCF_000715545.1 Opisthorchis viverrini
TTGGGAAACACGCGGAAGACATTCGCAAGGACATCCAAATAAAAACAGAAGCTATAAACTTTTCTGATAACCAATCATCACGAAAAGTCTAAAACATTCAGTGAAATCCTTGAGCCCAGTACCTTCAAAGACTATCATCGTGAAAAATTTTTGTGAAATTCGCATCTGATCGCACAGCTGACTGATAGTCAAGATAATTGAGAAACAGTGCGAATTTATCACACTCACTTTGGACATGGATTTAAGCTCAGTGTAACATTGATATGGAACAGAGCTATGGAATTTCTGGGTAAAAAG
>NW_008777272.1:0-297 GCF_000715545.1 Opisthorchis viverrini
ATGATGTGTATGCAATATCCCATGAAGTCTCTCGCAATGGACAATTGACGGAGCAAATGCCATCTGCAGCAGTCGCTTTGGCTGCGACGTAATTCTGTGCTGCTTCTTTTAGCATGAGACGAGCTCACAGACTCCGGAATTGTCATCAGATAGTGTAACGTAAGGATCCGCGATTTGTCCCTTAATGTCCACTGGTTGTATGTCGCTGATGGGGAAATTTTGAATGTATATGTCGTATCTCCGTGACCTACGGGAAATCTTTGAGGGTGACGGCTACGGTTTGAACGTCGTCTGTCG
>NW_008777273.1:0-297 GCF_000715545.1 Opisthorchis viverrini
CACGCCAACAATTTCTGTCTCAGCCAGTCCGTGGTATCAAACGTCCCCATTCGACAAGTAATACGCTTCACATTTTTGGTGGGTTTATGTCACGTGCAAAGAAACCCAAACAAAAGAATGTCTCGAAAACGCTTAACGATTGTCAACTGGAACCTCCTTATGTTGAACTTTTATTACTTCCGCCTGGTCTCCACAATAGCCTAGTGTATTTTTGTTTTTATAGTTTTCCGTTTGAGTAGAACACATGAGTTGTAGATCCCAAACAGCAACATTGTGAAGTCTCTGCTTTCTTTTACG
>NW_008777274.1:0-297 GCF_000715545.1 Opisthorchis viverrini
ACCTGACAAATGCTTCAGGGTCATCGAAAGTCATAAACTGCGTCCTCATAAAGGCCTACGTTGCTGAAAGAGCGCATTACCTCACCAAACTCAGCCGAATATCCTAACGATCAAAGGCGTGAAAAGCGGACTTCATGCGTGGGGCATTTAAGTGGGCGCAACGGTTCAAGAAGTTGTCTTACGGCAAATATGTGGTCGATCGGTCCCTGAACAGAGCGGAGCCCAGCGTATTCCTCACTACACGGTCTCTCCAGGTAGTCAAACAACCTGCGTAAAATAACCCCAGTGAGCCCCCAA
>NW_008777275.1:0-297 GCF_000715545.1 Opisthorchis viverrini
TGGAGTAAGGCTTTTAGACTCTTCACTAAATAATATGGGAATTTTGGTGCCCTAATCAGTGAACCGCCTATGAAACAGAAAGCCTCAGCTGCACGAGGCCTTCGGTCCCTATTGATGCTTCGGATTAGAAAAGACAGGTAGGTTGGCAACTTCAGGCTATCGAAATTACGGTTGCGAATTCTCCGGTTAGCCATGCTTGTGAAAAGTTAGATCTCAGTTGGTGAGTAGATCTAATGAACTGCGAAGAGGTTGAAGGGTTGGCATTTGCACCGATGCCTTTCAAAGTAACATGAAAAA
>NW_008777276.1:0-297 GCF_000715545.1 Opisthorchis viverrini
GGTGTATTCGGCGATATTGGTAAACTGATAATGAAGTGGAGGAGTCAATTCAGGTTAGCCCCCAGCTCACTTGTTTGTTTGACTCGTACGATAAATCACAGTATCTTACTGGACAGATCCAATAGGTAGCCATAGAACCCCATGTGTGTTACGGCGATGTAATGGAGATTTAGTAATTTCCCCCAACTTGCTGGTGACTAGCTCTTCGAGATAAACAGAATGTTAAGCCCGCGTTTCTCTTCTCCTGTTTGAATAAATTCCCCATTTAAAGCACCCGTGTTGGATGGTGTAAACCCA
>NW_008777277.1:0-297 GCF_000715545.1 Opisthorchis viverrini
GCTCAGATCCACTGTGTGTTCACCTGGAGAAAGTCCCCCTTCAGTGTGCTAGCTGTAATCGGCAGGAGAACTGAAGTGATCAACTGTATAAACCGAATTTAGATAAAAAAATGGACCTATCTAGCAAAACATTGTTTGGCCTTCGCGGCCTCATCGTTTGAATCATAGCTAGAATGTTTTCTAAAACGTTTTCTACCACCAGCCCATCGTTACGCACCACTACGCTCCATAACAACGCACTCATGATGTCATCTAGATTGGCGATGCGACGTTTGCAATCAAACTACCGAGCTCAGC
>NW_008777278.1:0-297 GCF_000715545.1 Opisthorchis viverrini
AGGATACGATGGCATATCACAACTGATCGCAAAGGCCGGGTTCTTACAGGTTTTGAATCGGCTTCCTCAAGTCAGCCAATGAGCGTGAAAGGATAGATAACGACTCAGTTATCAGTGGTCGTCTTGCCGTGGGTCTTCCAACATGGTAATCACTGAGGTGAGGACGCCGTAAGTTCCATATTCACAAGATCACGTATTGCCTATTCAGTAAGAATGCCACCAGCGACCCTGGTTTCCGTCTTCTCATGCAAGTATACGTCTCACAATAGGCAGTCTAAACAGGGGACTCTGGACTAA
>NW_008777279.1:0-297 GCF_000715545.1 Opisthorchis viverrini
AGCTTGGAACGGAATGCATGGGTTATTGGGGATACCCGAATTTAAATCAGTCGCAGGATGGCGCGATTTGGATCCTAGAACGCCAGAATTTACTTCGGCACCCGATCTATTCAAATGGGCAGTCAATCAGCCTGACGGCAATCAACCTAATCTGGCATATCATAAGAAATATGACGCGATGTACGACATTCATTCTGGTCCAGCGAATTATGTGCGAGAAGTCCATTGCGAGTATGGGGGTGAACTGCAAAAGTCTGATTCAAATGTCCGGTTCAGAGCCGATTTTCCGAAGAGTTT
>NW_008777280.1:0-297 GCF_000715545.1 Opisthorchis viverrini
ATTCATCCAGCTATTGGACTAAGCAGAGTGACTGTAGGTCACTTTACCTCACTGCACAATGAAGTTTAGTGACCAGCTATCCTGCAGCCCGCCAAGTCTTCAAGAGATGCTATCCGTAATCGCGGAGAGCTGTGGTGGGCAAGTAACACTTACGCGAGCAGATGGAATCATCAACAAGATTTTTGATCGACCTCAGAGGGTCACGCTTAACAATGTGTTAACGCAACGGTCAGAAACTGTCCTCTAGAGAATTGTATGAAGGAGCAAAAAATCTTTTAGTTCGATCAAAAATAGCTT
>NW_008777281.1:0-297 GCF_000715545.1 Opisthorchis viverrini
TGTGTACGAGTTGTAGTTGATTATACATTTTTTTCGGAAACCCTGTGAAGTAAAAGACTGGATTGACTACACACTGTGTTTGCACGGATGCAACCAGTAAGTAAAAACGTAATTTGTATAAAGTGTTTGTGTAGTTTTCAGGCGTGCAGTGTTTGCAGCTGGACGGCGTATGGATATGGAGTGCTGCTGCTAGTCGTTAAATTAGTCTACTACGCAAAGTTGTGAAATCATAGTCAGTTACATGCATGTGCATGGTCCCGGCAGCATCTATAAGTAGCCTCGGCCTGATCTGTGCAT
>NW_008777282.1:0-297 GCF_000715545.1 Opisthorchis viverrini
CAACCTCTGGAATAAACGGCATTAGAGGTGGAATACATCCATAAAAACATCGAGGGTGATGAAAATTTGAACTAAATTCAAACCCAGTTTTTCGCTGCTTATGCCACAACCGCGAAATGTTTAACAAAAATTAAATTCGGTTTTACTATAACTGCACTCCGGTTGTAGAACCGATCGTTGGGGGTGTTATAGATCTAACGTGCCGTGCCCTATTCCTATTGACACGCACTGATGCAACTGATCAAGGAGATATTTTTGGCGTTCCTTGATCAACGTTCATTGAGAGTCCGCTTCGTG
>NW_008777283.1:0-297 GCF_000715545.1 Opisthorchis viverrini
GAGCAAGCAGAAATCAGTTTACGGTTTCAGTAAATCGGTACTATTGATAGCAGCTAATAAAGAGAGAGAATTTTAATGTTTTTGACATTCGTGTCAAACTGGGCTGCGTTTTCTGTATCCAATCTATTATCGAGATCACAAGTTCTCGAACCTGGTGACAAAAGACCTCTGAATGGATAGTAGCCAATGCGATATCATAGAAAAATTTCAGGTGCACTGACTTGAGTCTGTTGGGAAACGCGATGTAGAGAGCCTATCAATCGTTTCTAACTCTTCTCTGTGCCAACTGGTACACTT
>NW_008777284.1:0-297 GCF_000715545.1 Opisthorchis viverrini
CGAGCTCTAACGTACAATAACTTGACAGGCTACCCAGAGAATGAGCCCTCAGATCAGTTCACTCCTTTTGTTCCAGTCTTATCCAAAGATCAAAACACCACTTTTGAACCCATACAATGAGGTAGTTGTAGTACCTTTAGAAGCTAGTTTTGCTGGGGACAAGTTTGTGACAACAGGGAGTCTTGGTTAATTTCTGTTGCATCAGTTAATACACACTACATAGTAGCGTAATACTTGGGCCTATCCTGTTATGTTTCGAAGACTTGGAGCATCACAGTATTCTTTTTTGGATGTCAC
>NW_008777285.1:0-297 GCF_000715545.1 Opisthorchis viverrini
ACTGCAGTACAACCATAATCTGTTTGCAACACATGTACAAAACTTCTCCGTGGCAAAGCTTAGGCCCAGAAACATGTTTGCGGGAAACTTCTGCGAGAAAAACGGACTTGGTTCTTTCGAACTTTAAAATCCTGGCTTGTACTACTTGATTTGTTCTAACAACGAGTTCAGTGTCAATCTTAGGTCCACTATCAATAAGATGGGGTGTTAAAACGGGACCGTCTAAGTTGTGCCATTTTCCCCTAGTCACATGAACAGCTTATGCTTTGAAAATATTCATCGTTTGACTGAAGTAGC
>NW_008777286.1:0-297 GCF_000715545.1 Opisthorchis viverrini
TTTTCACAGGTTTTACTTCCTTGTTGGGAATCATCAGCAATGGGGTATCCAAATCGGCCACCTTCTGAATAGCCGTTGAACAGTCAACAGTTCAACAGCAGCGGCTGACGTGCTGTGTGATGAATTTGCTTTCAGACTTGATACCGGTGCATTCTAATGACCGGATATACAGATAAGTTTGTGCGGTGGAGAGTTCCTCCGACATGTCCGATATCCTACAAGCGCAAATTAAAAGGATCCTTCAGACGCAAGGCACTACACTTGTGTTTGATGAAATCTCTCAGGCAATATATGCTC
>NW_008777287.1:0-297 GCF_000715545.1 Opisthorchis viverrini
GATCATTGGAGAGCTCAAGGCCCTCCACCACGTCAAGGTCGCAGCTTTAGGCCGAGACTCATGTGACCAAGAGCTGAAGATTTTCATGGGCGAACCGCAGAATTTGCTGCAGCACCTCAAAGTATTTATTATTTGAGTCGGGAGGAAATCAGGACAGGGAAGCATCATTTCCACTCGCCATATTAGTAGCTCGTTGAGAATAGTGAACACAGCAGTCAAAAGAAAGCACGGCGAGGCGCAGCTACGATTGCTGCTGGAAGTCAGGAATACGGATTCACGGATTGATACACAGGAATG
>NW_008777288.1:0-297 GCF_000715545.1 Opisthorchis viverrini
AGATGAACTTTACCTGGAAGTCAACGCGCATTCGATGTCCTGTAGGGTCCCCAACCATTTCCAGGCAGGTTTACGTTGGTTCTAGAAAGGAAGATCCCACAGCACTCAGCTGGACTGTAGCCGCTTTTGTTTCGTGTTGTGACATCACGGCTTGTCCATGTGTAACCGCCCTACAGCAATCGCTTGAAACGAAAAACAAACCTTTCCTTGGCAGGCGATTGTTGAACATATGAGGCGTTTCACCCTGGCGAATTTAATCAAGGGTTATTGAATCTGATCAACTGTTGAACAACAAGC
>NW_008777289.1:0-297 GCF_000715545.1 Opisthorchis viverrini
ATGGAATGAACTGCAATCGCAAGTTTCCTGAAAGTTCCTTAGGAGACACCTGTTGCTGAAATCTGTAATCAAATACTTCTTCAAAACTCCGTCAATAAATTTGACGATCCACAATTTAGCGTACCTATAAAACGGTTGAAACGAAAAGCGCATAGCGGTAATTTCCGCACAGACAATGTGTTTCTTGGCGGTGATTATGGCACACCACTGCGGCAGTTGTTTATCAATTATCCGCGAAGTCCGTTTTTCTCACCGAACTAGGTTTAGCTTGGTATGATTTCCGGGACGTCATAGATA
>NW_008777290.1:0-297 GCF_000715545.1 Opisthorchis viverrini
TGAGAGTATGATGTCAACGTATATTTACACGCACGTCATACTCTTCGAATAGCGTGCGCGCTCAAAACAGCCTAAATAAAGAGTTCAGACTTTATACTAACTTGGAATGGGTGAAACCCGTAATTCGCTTTAGTTTGCATCAACGGATTAACTGTCCTCACTACTTACGTCGGATGTTATTTATCGTGAGATGGAGGACAAATTTTGAGCACTGTCGGTTGAACTAGTTGTTTGGTTAAATGTCGATTGTGCGGGTGTGTGGTCTGCACTCTCATGTCATCATCATCATCATCATCA
>NW_008777291.1:0-297 GCF_000715545.1 Opisthorchis viverrini
TTTTTTAAAGAAATTGTTCGATAACTGATAACTGTCTGAGAAGAATGTTTCACCCGGTAGCTGGTCCGAACAATGAACTTAATTGAGCACTACGAAAAATCCCTTTTGAGGTATATAAGCTACCTGGCTGCAAGAGTATAACCATGTTTCAATGCATCAACGAATATGGTCTAGCTAAGCCTATGTGGTAGAGTCTGGTTATCATATTTAGTTAAGTAACATGGGTTCTCCGCTGACTTCTGCCTACTCACTTAATTACTTGCTCCCACCTCAGCAGCAAAGAAGTGTCTTCTGGGG
>NW_008777292.1:0-297 GCF_000715545.1 Opisthorchis viverrini
TGCCATGCTGCAAAAGGCGAAAGAAAACAGCTGTTTTGAAGTAAGCATTTCCGAAAGATACTGATCTAAAACTACCCGATGTCATTTGCGCTCTTTCTCCTTCTCTGCACCATGTCTGAAGGGCTTAACTGGTCGTAACCGAGTTACCCATCAATCGCTTGGGACAAGCAACTTCACGAAATGGATACACATTTGAATGAGAATACTCGCTTCCCTGGTAGGGGTTGTGTGTGCTGCGGGAGGTACTAAAATGACTCCTGAAGTGGGTTGATTCCTCGCGGAAGCAGAGACCAAGTT
>NW_008777293.1:0-297 GCF_000715545.1 Opisthorchis viverrini
TTTACGGTGGGAGGTGCATTAATGAAGTTAGCTTCAGAGCGATAATCAGCGCTCCTGGAAATGACTGACGAACATGGCGGATGGTGCTTAAGACCAGTTGTCTTCAAAGGTGTGGCTTATCACACTCTGGAGGCGATCCTCACGCTTTGACAGAGCTGTTCGTTTCCAGTGGTGGTGGGTAGTGACGAAATTCATACAGCATAACAGTCGTTCATCCGTCCGAATGACAGGCCGCTTGGGAATACATTTGGAGAACGTAAAATTCTTACCGGAGGTTACACACGATAAGCGAGGAGA
>NW_008777294.1:0-297 GCF_000715545.1 Opisthorchis viverrini
CACTTATAGCTACGCAGCAAATAATTTTACCTGAATGCCCGCAGTTTTGGCTAGCGCTTGTTGGCTATTTCGTCATGCGTCAGCAGTGATCATGCGAGTATGTCGCAAGATTCGTACCATTCTATTGAGTTCACTAGCAGCTGTAAATTGAACCAGAGTGTTCATCGATTATCACAGAAGCTCTTCTTGATCCTTCCATAATCGACATGTTATCGCGCTTAATATTAAACTCACACCTTAACAACATAAACACTCCGGTTGAACTCCAGACCGGAGCTGTGCGCTATTTCAGTAACA
>NW_008777295.1:0-297 GCF_000715545.1 Opisthorchis viverrini
ATTATTATCGAGTGATAAATTAATACGACTCTTGTATCGTCCTCTCCAGTCTGGTTGATATATTTTTACACATCCTCGTAATAAGCTAAATTGTGCAGTAAAGGAACAAGAATTCATATTGGTTCATGAAGATGATTTGTGAGATAATTTATGGGAAAAGAACATCACGTCAGCCGGGGAAACGTGCAACCTCTAGGATAATGTACCAACAACTATTAATCCGCAAACGCCGGCTTGTTCCAGGAGCCATTTGTAGCTCTAAGTGATTTACACTGGAGGATTTATTACCGACATATT
>NW_008777296.1:0-297 GCF_000715545.1 Opisthorchis viverrini
CACCACCTCATGTAAGAGCGCTGTAGAAAGATCTTTCGCGCTATGACGGGTAATGACGAGTAAAATTCCATCTTGAAACAGCGCTGATTCTGTGAGAAAGCTTACGGAATTTTATGATGGGCATCTGATCAGTTACCTTTTTGGGGTTTTTAATCGTTTTAGGGACAACTACCAAAGTTAAAATGTCCATGCGTCATGGTATCGGTTGCACGCGTTCTGATTCAATCATCTATGACGAATATCTTCCATGCCCTGTGTAGTATCGTGCGTGGCCGTCTATTAGTTACACCTGCACTG
>NW_008777297.1:0-297 GCF_000715545.1 Opisthorchis viverrini
AGAAGAATGGATTTTAGATATTCGACGTTTGAACCAGATTTTGAGCATGCTTTAGACCGATCAGGGTTCTTCCATATAGTGAATGTATGTATTGTATACTGTTCATTCCAGTGGTTGTCACATTTCTACATTAGATGCTCGACAATAGAGGAATGAATGCAGTTAGTACGATTTAACACAAATCTTGATACCTGTATTTTTAATAACCCCAAACCCCTAAGCGATAGTGGAAGACATGACATTGTGAATGAATTTTACCTCCCTCGGAGCACACTCTTCTGATTGTCGTCGACTAAC
>NW_008777298.1:0-297 GCF_000715545.1 Opisthorchis viverrini
ACTTTTTCCAAGACAGGTACGCCTGGATGATCGTGAGGGGGTCGGTTCTCCTAAAATATCAAAGCTTTATAGCACTCCAATAAATGCTCACAGTGAAGCTGCCAGAAAACACTACCAAACAGATTTCGATCGCTCTGATAATTGTTGATTATTTTGTTGCGCTTTCTAAATTTTATTCACCTGTCTGCACACGTAAGCTGTGCGCGTTTGAATGGGTATATCTTCTTTCGATGACTGGACTACTTGAAGATTCCACGGACCAACATTCGTTCTTCCAAATGGTCTGCGAAATACTGT
>NW_008777299.1:0-297 GCF_000715545.1 Opisthorchis viverrini
TAGTTGGATCTCTGGTTGGATATTTCCTTGAGGACATCTGTTCAAGGGTGAGTATCGTGTTTGGTATCGAGTCGACTACTGAATACGTCCAGCTTGAGCCACACTCACTACATTTCCGAACGCAAAGTCAATAAAAACTAAACAAAGCAATCTAATATGAAGTTTAAGAAAGTAAGAAACCATATAAAATAAGCTCATCTGCAAACTACGTTGGTGCTAACTTTGTGTTGGTGTTCGCGTAGAACTTAAGTTTGTCGGCTCTATAATAAGCTCCGCGTTCAATGTGTGTGTGTGTGT
>NW_008777300.1:0-297 GCF_000715545.1 Opisthorchis viverrini
CCTATAACTTGGACTGCCCGGTACATACATTTGTCGTTTCTGAACGATATGTTTACATGGACTGGAATAGAGCGTGGTCCTTGAAGGCCCAAGAGCATGGAAAAAAATTGATCTTCAACTCGGCTGCCTGAAACGTTCTGTCAAAAGGAAACTGTGAGGGAGCAAAATATAGCAACAGCGTTACACTGAAATGAAAATTTTCTTGTCATTAGTTGTGCTCATGGTGCGCATTCCAGCCTGCGTATATAAGAGCTGACGTACTAACCCTGAATCGAGAGCTCATGTCAAGTGCCTGCA
>NW_008777301.1:0-297 GCF_000715545.1 Opisthorchis viverrini
TTCGGGTGGCTTGGCAGTTAGGCACCGAACGGGTGCTACATCTGGACGGTTTTTATGGCCAGTTTCACCTTCCTTCAGTCTTCATATTGATCACCACTGTGCCCATCGAGTTCTGGACGCTTCTGAGCAGCAGAAACACCTTGCAGGTGGTGAACCTAACGACTTCACCCATATTGGCGCGTCCCAGGAACACTTCAGAATAAACAATGATATTGTATCGATGCTCTCTACCGGTAGCTGATCGCCGCATTGTTTATCTGGGTCCTTAGCTGGTTTAAAGTTGGTGGACTCCAGATC
>NW_008777302.1:0-297 GCF_000715545.1 Opisthorchis viverrini
CGCGCATGCTCGGGCCCTGGTAACCTAGGCTGATCATTGGCCAATATTTACTTTGGGCGCTTTGTACCCAGACTGTCTTGGATTTCTCCACATATACCTAACAAACGGTCCAGTTTTTCAGTCGGGCTACCCGTGTCTCCTCCGCATATGATGGGGAACACCTACGAAACTGACAAAATCGTCCTCTTCTTCAGAGCCTTTTCCCGGGAGACAAGTAGTGATAAAACTATTCCATAAAACACCAAAATACTTTAAAGAAATATTAGGTTTTTATTCAACCAATTTACCGGTGACCAA
>NW_008777303.1:0-297 GCF_000715545.1 Opisthorchis viverrini
ATATTGATTTTGGACGGCAAGACCATCCTTATCAGTCACTTCCAAGCTTTTTCAGACTTTGCTGTGTGTGACTGCGAGGCATAGCATCTGCGACTGAATGACTTTTGGCGTCTTTAGGGTTTTACAACGGATGCCTCATAAGCTTGGCTGATCATGAATCCCTTGAGCGTGTTAGTAACGAGGTGATTAGAATTCGCGTTGTGCTGAAGGTACTTCAATCGGTGTGCACATCCAGCATTCTAGGACACCGTCCACCGGGACCAGTACTGCGGGGGTTCCGTGGTTCTAAACTAACAC
>NW_008777304.1:0-297 GCF_000715545.1 Opisthorchis viverrini
ACGGTAAAATCTGTGAACGGACGATGTGCCGCGCTCCGCACTTTCTCTCGTCCAAGGACGCACCTCAGACGTTTGCGCGTCCAAATGCCGAATCCAAGAAAGACGTGAGGGCTGTCATAAAAGCCTCCGGAATCGCGGTTGGTCTCAAGCTCTTAATCCTTTGACGGTCTTTCGGGGATAGTTACCTTGTGTAATCGACGGAATTCCACGGATCTCAGCAACTGGTTACCACGGTTTGGCAGCACCAGTTATGAACGAGTAGCCTGTTCTCTTGGTATGTTGCGTTCCTTCATGGCG
>NW_008777305.1:0-297 GCF_000715545.1 Opisthorchis viverrini
AGAACCACATTTTATTTAATTAGCATAATAAATTAGGTTCATTAATTGCGATTTGATTTCGATAACAGGTTTGTCTCTAAGTGATTTAGGAATAAGCTTGTGGTTTCTGTACCTTAATTTTGCTCCCCTTATAACATGACGTATTTTGTCAGCGGCATAACAGTTTTTTGTTTGAATCCAAAATACACAAAAAGCGCTCTGTTACAATTTCAAGCAATACGAACGTGGTCAAATGTTCTGAGTCTGTGTTTTGTTTTCTCTCGTGCTTACAGCGTTCATTCACGAGGCTCAACCCCC
>NW_008777306.1:0-297 GCF_000715545.1 Opisthorchis viverrini
CTCCGCACACCTGTGGGTGGACGATCGCTTAGGAGCAGTTTCCCGCCCGAAACACAGTCGTTAAGGCATCTTGTGGGAATATTCGTCCGGTACACCTCGCTTACTAAAAGCGCACTGACAACTTCAGCGCGGTTGATGACCAAATGTTTGCAATTCAATTGCCCAGGCAATCAACAAGCAATCAACATCTACTCTATATGAGATGCTTTCATTAAATATGCCCAAAGGTATCAAAAATCCACTATGTGTGCAGCTTCTAATCAAAGACGACCAGGTTCCGCAATCCGCCACACTCTT
>NW_008777307.1:0-297 GCF_000715545.1 Opisthorchis viverrini
AAAATGTCTAGTAGGATGGTTTTATTGAAAAGACAAGTTGCGTCTTTGAATCTCCTGCATAGCGCTGTTGAGAATATGGTGAACAAGTCTTCCACCGCAGTGATTGTGGGTTGACGAATCTCACATCAGGGAAACAATCAAGTAAATTTTCTGTTCTGATATTTGGTGGAAGAATTTTGCCTCAAGAGACTGTGCAATAACAGTCTTCGTTTACCGAAAGACAAATACATAGCTCAGAATTGATAAGCACTTTTGCATAACACACAAATGAAAAAGGGAACCTTTTACCTAAAAAAA
>NW_008777308.1:0-297 GCF_000715545.1 Opisthorchis viverrini
AGCCAGGAAACTACGTGCATAACCACCTTTGTGTAATACGAAGCAACAGCGCGTTTTTGGTATGTAAGCAACTGCGTAACTGAATTTCGCGATTCCGCGATCTTTAACAGCTATTATGTATCTTCTGAACTCACAATAAATGTCGTATCGTCTGACTTTTTTGGAGCCATTTGAGAACACGTTCATTGATTTTTCTCTGATGTGAGATAATGTGCATCAGACGGAGGCGACTACACTCCAGAAATTTTCTATCCGCAAAATACGCTAACCTCAAAAATGCACTTATTGGTCTGCGTC
>NW_008777309.1:0-297 GCF_000715545.1 Opisthorchis viverrini
TGTGCTGTCTGCTTGTTCTTCCCTCAAACCCAGTCATTTATCCAACGGCACGATTGGTGGGTCGGTATATTGGTGAATATCAACCTTTCCCTTAAGCCAGATATAGTGTGGGCCGACCATCAGGAAAAAGAACAAAAACCTACCAACTTTGACGAATTCCTTGGCTTCAGCGGAACGCTTGTGGCAACCATAGAAGTAAATTTCATATCCAGGTTGCGAATGTCCTTACGAATTTTAGTCTTTGCGGACGTAATCGGTGTGGTTATTCTCTTAGTCGTTTTGAGATTATTTCCAAAT
>NW_008777310.1:0-297 GCF_000715545.1 Opisthorchis viverrini
TCTGCTCTTTTTATACACAAACCTCGGTGAGCATACTACTATGACCTAACTGCTAACTACTGACGAACAACTCGCATTTGCATACCAATTTGATTATGATATCAGACTCACCCTGAACCCAGCTAAATCTCTCGTAATTGATTTTTTAAACAACTAACTGTGCTTCTCCAGGCAGTCTCACACCTCCGTTGGTACGATATTCAAGACATCGCGATACGTTGCTGAAAATTCTTCGACAACCCAAAACCAGTTTCGTCCTTCTTGGAGCCTATCAGCTGGGCACAGTTCTCGAGTTTC
>NW_008777311.1:0-297 GCF_000715545.1 Opisthorchis viverrini
ATGCAGTATTTTATTCGTTTCAGTGTGCATTTTTTAGGATGCAATTTTAAGGCAAATTATCACATTCTAATGCGCATCATGTAGACATGATCCTCATGTTCCCATCAGACCCATTTCGTAACTGAACTAGAATTACACTGTGAAGAGTGCTTGGTCCTAGCAGAACGTGAATTTGAATATCATCGTGTCTCACATTGGAGAAAAATGTCCCAACAAGCCCGAACTCAGCCGTCCGTATTCGACGAGCTATCATTAGCATCAAGTGAGGCGTTGTGTCAAGAACAATACATCCAAACT
>NW_008777312.1:0-297 GCF_000715545.1 Opisthorchis viverrini
TTGCTGTCTCTGATGTGACAGTAAGAATAGATAAACGTGCCTAGCTTCTAAAAATGCCCCGAAAATGATGGCTTTCTCCGGCAAAACTGAAAAGATTGTGGTGCTGCTGCCCCATGTTGTGCGCCCTCGTTAAAATACCTCGATGATGTCTTTAAATTTTTGGTTGGTCGTGGAGACTTCTGTCGTAGAAAATAGCGTCTATGCCAGCATGCAAATAAATTTACCTTGCGCTTGGCGTCATGTGGTGTACATTTGTTTTCCTCTCTGAACTGAGGTGAATATTATTTGACGAAATGG
>NW_008777313.1:0-297 GCF_000715545.1 Opisthorchis viverrini
TTTCAGCGACCTTGTGAGTAGTACTCACCCACCCACGTCATCTTCGTCTACAATTCCGAGTACATCTACTGAGAAACGAATCGCCAGCGTCGTGCAAAACGCTAAAACTGGTGGTTAACTGGTGGCTAAGACAAGCGCATAGCCGTGATTCCCGAAAGGCAAAAACTAATCATACAGGATACTTCAGTAGTTCTGCGCTAGTCAACTTTTTGTTGCAGCATGAAATGAAGGTTGGGATATCAAAATAACTTCACCACTCATCACTAGCAACTTCAGCTATTGCGCAGAAGCTATAGT
>NW_008777314.1:0-297 GCF_000715545.1 Opisthorchis viverrini
CGTCTATTACTGGACATACTTAGTGTTCAAATGCAGGTCTACAGGTCTGCTGTGTCTATCAAGTGCCCATATCCGGCCATCTATGGACCTCGTCCTATTGCCATGGCTGAATCCATATGAAGTGCGCGTTTTTTCGTCCTATTCTGATCCGTTAACATTTTGGATTGAAATGCACTCATACTGAAAATATGACTCGTCAGTGAGTGCCAGTCAGTTGACAAATTAAATCCTCATCGGTTGACCTGAACAGCATCATTGGTATTGTCAGATGTGGGAATTTCCAACTTATATTTCGTC
>NW_008777315.1:0-297 GCF_000715545.1 Opisthorchis viverrini
GTAACTGCGGCTTGTGCAGTGGTATACTATTCCGGCTATCAGATCTTCTTCCGGTCTGGGAAAAAGCCAAGCCAGTGAGGTATCTCAATCAATTCAGACAGGCGAAGAGCAGAGGCTGGTAGAGGCAAATCGCAAAGGAGGGAATTAAAAACGGCAGCTTCTGGTGAGACAATGGGAATGGAATGGTGGAATTCATAACAAGTGCTCTATGACTAGCCGGCGACTGGACCCTTCCTTTTGATATAAAACTTCCATCATTCCGCTCAAATTTCAGGTTTACCTTCGCAAACGTTCATG
>NW_008777316.1:0-297 GCF_000715545.1 Opisthorchis viverrini
TATTCGCTAATTTCAAATATACTTTCCACTGCTGCCTTTAATGTTGTCTAAAAGACTGTGGAGGCGGATCATTTGGCACAATAGTTTTTCCAGGACAATTGAATTCCAATGTCAGCTTAGACAATAAATATGAACTACTGATAGACGCTGACCGCACATCTGCGAAGGATGAAGCGCCGCGCTGAATATACTTTAGGCATCACGATTTTAACAACCTCCTTCACGATATGGTTATACAAATCTGTTTTAGACCCCAAAATCTGACACGATCATTCACGTAGGTAGCCTGTTTGGACG
>NW_008777317.1:0-297 GCF_000715545.1 Opisthorchis viverrini
ATGGCAGCTAGGTACCGAAAGGGTGGTACTTCTGAACGGGTTCAATATTGTTTTCCGAATGTTTACATGACGAGAGGATCAGATGCCATATCGCCTACCTTGATACCTTCGCATTCTAGGTTGACAGTTGTTGTTTACCCGAAAAAGTAATCATCCTTCATGAACATTTCCAGACTTTGAAGAAGAGTCTGTTGTCTCCAAAGGTTTTTGTGAGGGTCTGGATAGTGCGGTAGAAGCTGAGACCTCTGGGTTGTGTAGGAAGCATGCGATTCAGAAAATCTGACGGCGTCTGGCGAT
>NW_008777318.1:0-297 GCF_000715545.1 Opisthorchis viverrini
GCATTGACAATCCGTCAATTTTCAGCCGGTATCCATTCACTGCTCTCACAGCTGGCGCACACGATTTGCATTCAGCTTGGTTTCTTCTCCGCCTCGGCGATGCCCCTGCTCTTGCATCAAACAAGTACAACTCCCTCTACCCGCCTATCTCGTCGATAATGGCCTGTGTGGTAACCCGTGTCACCGCGCTAATTGCAGCCCACGTGGAGAAGTAATCCAAAGTTTTATTATGTGCAAGTGGTTGGGTACGAAGGTCTTGATTCTTCCAGCGATCAGGCATGCCATACTTGTAGCATC
>NW_008777319.1:0-297 GCF_000715545.1 Opisthorchis viverrini
AGAGCCACACTACTTCCATTGTAGTTTTGCTTGATTGCTGTACTTCATCGGGCGGCAAACGGCGGCACTCATACACTGAGCCGAATCATGGTAACTTTCGTGTGTGCGACTGATTACTATCGGTTTGTGTCTTATTCGGTCACCGTCATGCAAGCTACCGGCAAGATGCGGTTGTCGAATGACCCTGCAGGATGTCGATTTTCGACAATTGATTCGTTAGCCCCAAAGGGTTCATACCTGTGACAGAAAACAAGACCTTATGGCAAGGAAACTTAGTTCCAACCAAATCACGGAAAA
>NW_008777320.1:0-297 GCF_000715545.1 Opisthorchis viverrini
TTGGCTACTAGAAATAACGCAATACAATACAGCCGGTAAAGATGTATCCACGTAATTACTATTCTGAGACTGTTGCCGCTGGTGTGCTCGATTTATAGGGCAAGGTTTTCTTCCAGTTTACCAGCTATATGCCCCGCAGTGATATTTTTCTAAACTAACATATCTTTCTCCCATTCAGAAACGTCAGCGGCTCGCTAAACACTGAGCACCAAAAGAACCTCCCATTTCCAACAAGACATATGCTGATCCAAACACCCAATAAAAGTCAACTTTAATCTCGTCTAAGCTAGACTATTG
>NW_008777321.1:0-297 GCF_000715545.1 Opisthorchis viverrini
TACAATGTCTTGAATATCACACTAACGTGAACATAAGGCAGCCTGGTGCAGACATTTCACTTGAAGTGAACCATTATGAACGAGAGATCCACCTGGATTACTAAATCTCCCATATAAACCTGGACGAGAGGGGGACTATTCAAACATCTTTTGCTTCAGGTGTTGGTGGTTGCGAATTTTTCAAGAATACACAATCACATGACTCCTAGAGGCCTAATTGTTCAGGGTAGGCAGTGAAATGTGTTGTGTTCGAACAAGGCACGGTGGGCTTAAATGTTGATTTGTGCCTGCTGCAAT
>NW_008777322.1:0-297 GCF_000715545.1 Opisthorchis viverrini
ATTATTGGCCAATAGCTTTTCACTTGTCGAGAACCAATAATCGGCCATTTTTCGTCCCAGAGAAGCCAGTTTTCTTGATGGTCTAAGATGCGTCAGGCTTTCTATTCTCCCCTCCTGATTCTGTTACACAAATGTTTTAAGGAGAAGCGGTAACTACTTCTGACGAATGAAAAAACCGGGCCTGGTTCGTCGTAACCAGAACCTTGAACACCATGAACACTGCCAACCATATGGTGGGTCGGAAAGACAAAATATGGGATATCCTGCGCAGAAGTAGCGACCTGACCTGCGAGCTGA
>NW_008777323.1:0-297 GCF_000715545.1 Opisthorchis viverrini
ACCGCTAACGCATTGTTTTTTATATTTAGGAGAAATGGACAACGGGGCACTTCCTCTACTGGTCACCAACCGCGAAATAAAATCGACAACTCGATATGGGCGACCGGTGGCGATGTTTTTCTTTTTTGACTGTTGTGCAGCGTTTTCTCCGTGCAGCGTAGGTTTTCTTTAAATTGCCTAGTTTTATGGTGATAGGCGTAGTGCACACACCAACAAAGCCCTAAGGAAGGATGTTTCTCCAAAGGTAGTACCCAGGACAATTTCCGCGGATGAAAAGCTGAGAAAAGGCCAACGAGC
>NW_008777324.1:0-297 GCF_000715545.1 Opisthorchis viverrini
TGGCACTCACCTGGAGGGTCGGTTAATTTCATCGGATCCGACATTGGGCTCTCTCTCCCAGCTAGAACTGCCTTGACACGAATCCACGTGACTTTGCATGGGTCGTAGTTACCCACAGTTATCGACCTGGTACGGAAGGTTCTTTCGATCACTTCTGGTTCTCCGTCAATATGGGTGCTCACGCGATAAATATATCCCGGACTTCCGCGACAATCGGAAGTATCGTTCCATCTCATCGACCATTTCTTGGGTCCTATTCTTCGAATCTGGATATTTGTGGGTTTGTTCGGTACTTGA
>NW_008777325.1:0-297 GCF_000715545.1 Opisthorchis viverrini
CTGTCATTCAGACTACTTTTCAGCCGTGTTTTGCACTAAATTCATTCTGTTTCATTCTGATTGAAACAAGGAAGCCCACTTGTGAAGGCGAAACACGTGCTTTGCATCTGATGGAACGCAGGCCGATGATGTCACTGACAAGGATAAACGTGTAGAATTTCACTGTAAAAATAAATAATTTATGCGGAAGTGGTTTTCCAGGAGAAATGAGTGCACAAAATCGCTATTGGGTCCTGTGCATTTGGCCTATTGATTGAATGGAAGTAGGTAAGCGGCTTCGTAACTCTGGCAAAGACT
>NW_008777326.1:0-297 GCF_000715545.1 Opisthorchis viverrini
TTCTGTTGATTATGAACCTCTTTTGAACGTACAAAAAACACTTTGCGAAAGTACGGCGTATAGACAAGTAGATTTTTAACGCAAAGTAGTTCAATGAAGGTCCACAAACACTGCAAGACCATAACCTCATTATTTTTCCTACCAACATGGTACACCATATCAGAAGTTGTGCGCTTCTTCAGTGCACAATGGATGGTACTGACAGCCTTACAGCCTTGAAATGATTTTTCATAAAGTATTGTTCCTATTTTATTATGACCTCTGCAACTGCACGGGTTTCTCCACCAGAGATAGCGT
>NW_008777327.1:0-297 GCF_000715545.1 Opisthorchis viverrini
TACGTGAACTAGTCAATAGCCCAGGAACAATGAGTGATTCTCACTCTACCTCACGACTAACAGCTACTACTCACTGCGAATTAGACAGATTATTAACGTAGATATCTGTCCAGGGTTTGATTGTGCCGATGCTTCTAAAGTCGTGGGTCATGTGACAGATACAGGGTAGGTCCACCTGCCCAGATTGATTGTTTTCTGCTTACGTAGCACCTTCCTCTGTCCACCCCTCTCCCACCGTAACCACCACTTCGCTGATGTGATCGCATGAATACAATGGGAACGGCGAGAGAGAGAGAG
>NW_008777328.1:0-297 GCF_000715545.1 Opisthorchis viverrini
CGTTTCACTAGGCTATCATGTATAGTTGAGACCTAATAATTGGCCGCCTGCATCGGTGCGGACCTGAAAGCTACCATAAGCAACCAAGATATGCGGCAACACATGCGCTTGTGGTCAGGAGGGGTTGTTGAATTAGGCTATCATGCTTTGCTGAGGCCTAAATAAGCGTCGCACATGTACACGGGCCTGGCAGTTACGTCAAGTTCCCAAAGCAATCGAAAGCATGTACGGCTATATTGCTAACGCGATAACCATCTTATTTTCCGGGTAAGTCCACGCGCTTCATGACGCAATCTG
>NW_008777329.1:0-297 GCF_000715545.1 Opisthorchis viverrini
CTTTTGTCAGGCTAAAGCTATTCCGTGAATGAAGGACATTCTAGCCTCTCTAGGGGGGATATTGATACATAATTGATCCTCATTTTGTCATCCCGAGAGTGATCACCTTGCCGAGATGCAAAACAGCGCACAGGACCAGTGTACTACCCCTGGGGAATGGCGTAGTGATGCCATAGTTCGTAGCGTACAAACGTAGCTGATAACCCGGATAAGTTCTGAACAACTTGATCCTGATCTGTATTCAGGGCTGAGTTGTGTTCACTCTATCGTTGAAGCCTGATGACAGATTAAATCATG
>NW_008777330.1:0-297 GCF_000715545.1 Opisthorchis viverrini
GCGTCAAGTTGATAGAAACTGATGAATTAAGAAACCAGCATTTGCTGATGTCAAAGAAGGAGCCCGCCAGGTGTGGTGTTTGTAGTTCCGATTCGGGTGGAACACGTTGATTGCAGGGGTATTGAAACTGAGATAGATCCGTCCAACTTGTCACGGAAATCTAATAAATGAAATGAAACGGCCAAAAATCACAAAGCTTTCTTGCCTTGTCAGAATTAAGCCACTTGGATGGCTGTATGGACGTCATAAAGTGGTTTCGATACACTGTATTTTCGAAAATTCCCACTGAGATTGTAA
>NW_008777331.1:0-297 GCF_000715545.1 Opisthorchis viverrini
CTTTCATATATCTGTAACGTAAATGAAGCAGTTGGTCTACAGAAATTGATTCTTTAAAAAAACGCTCACATGCAGGGAAATTTGGTGTTTGCGAGAGATCACCTGGAACCCAGATAAATTTATATTTATGGTGAGAAACGTGTGTACATGGTTGGTTGTCAAAGAATTTCCGGCATTCTTATAAGTAGTGTATTACATCTGTACTTGTTTCTAATAATTTTCAATTTCTAATTATTCTCAATAATTTCTTCAAAACCTCTAAATTAGCAATTATTTCAAACATTGCTAGGATCCTCC
>NW_008777332.1:0-297 GCF_000715545.1 Opisthorchis viverrini
CGCTACACCCTCACCAAGAAGGCCGACTTCGTCTGCAGGTATACTAAATTCCCATAACAGTCATTTAAAAATCCTTGTGTTCCAGACTCTGTGTATCCACTTGACTTGGTGTCCAAATTTCGCTGCCATCCAATTGTGAGGAAGGGAGACTTGGTACGTGGTGGTTGACGTTCTTCAGGATGACCGACCGATTGTTTCGCTGGCTTTCTCTGTCAGGCACTGTGGGTAGAGGATGACTTCATGATAATTTCTCCATCCATACGCTTACTTACAGGGTGTCTCATAATAGATGCAAAA
>NW_008777333.1:0-297 GCF_000715545.1 Opisthorchis viverrini
TATGAGCTATACTGCGGCCCAAAATAGCAGGCATCCAAAAGTGGACACTGATTCTGACTACCACAGTTAAGCAACAGTGTCCGATTCAAAACGGTAGTTGATATCCAGGTCGATGCAAACATTGGTAGGTGTGTGTGAGTACGACAGATGTGCATCAGTCCAATTGGGCGCAACCGAAATACCCAGCAGTGATCAGAGAAAAACGTCAAGTGTCTGGTAGTTTTGCGTGCTCGTAAGCTGAGATGGCCTCACAATGGCGCAGTCACAGCCTAAAGAAAAGCGTAGATTCTTTGTAGA
>NW_008777334.1:0-297 GCF_000715545.1 Opisthorchis viverrini
CAGGTCAAATCGGTCAAGGCAATACAACGTACAACCACTGATGAACGCTAACTTGACACCAAACTGGTTGGACTAGGATAAAGTCTAGTGAGAATGGATACGACATATGTGATCTCCAGCGGAATAACAACCATAAAATTCCTTGTGCAAAGCAAGAGAAATCGAGGGCTGAGAGTGATGAAGCTATGAAATACAACTTCGATCAGTGCCACTTCCGAAGTGCCCGAAAACTCTTCCACCAGATTTGCCACTCTGAAGCATTTCAGGTAGATCCGGTTTATTGACCTGTATACATAT
>NW_008777335.1:0-297 GCF_000715545.1 Opisthorchis viverrini
AATAAACATGGCCGCATGCGTGTTGAAACTGGTAATTCGCGGCGTTGTTATAGTTTCTTTGACAGCTGGTAAGCAAGCCGCAGCTTATGTGCAAATCCCCTGCAAACCCCCTGCGGGTGAAATAAATACTTCTACGTCAAACTGTTTTTTGCATATGTGCTCGGTCCGAAAAGCTTCATTATCTGCCGTCATTTTTTGTTATTTGTTTTATTAATCTTCTGCAATTTTTAGCACACAATCTAATTTGAACTTGCTTTGCTACGGCTTTGAAAGTGGCTTCACAAGCGTTTGTTGAGA
>NW_008777336.1:0-297 GCF_000715545.1 Opisthorchis viverrini
TTTTTTGCCCCAGTTGTCAAGGTACCATTATTATCACTCCTTGGATTGATCTATGATAGAAGGTTTTACCTGCCTATCGAAAGTAATCCATTTCTTCTACAGAGAATAGTAATGAAAAGCAGGAATTGTGCATTGATTTTCACTGTATGTATACTCACGACATCAAAATAGTTTATATCGCGGACCTAGCCGTTTTTGTCTTGCTAACCCTTTCTCACTTTTGTTAAGGTCAAACGTAAATTGCTGTAGGGATCACTGTGGAACTAGTTTAAAACAGTTAGTGTTTCCGGCCGGACT
>NW_008777337.1:0-297 GCF_000715545.1 Opisthorchis viverrini
GCACCTACCTGATGAGATCAAGTAAAGCGAAACCGTGGATGAGTTTTCAGCAACTGCCTAATGTATTGAGTCGGCCGAAGTTTGTTCGTAAAGCAACGGGCTTTTGGTGAATCATCAGGACAAGGAAATCAGTTAGATCTAATTGGTTTTAACTCTGTTTTCATGGTCGTGCAGACCTTACTAATGGGGTGGGCGTATATACCATTCGATAAACGGTCCAGACACGGCATCACGATAATTCTTGAGAATGTGCCGCGTCACCCTTTCTTCGACAGTCTTTCGAAGACGGATATTAGT
>NW_008777338.1:0-297 GCF_000715545.1 Opisthorchis viverrini
CAATATTAGTCTCAGTGGATCAAGTGGAAATTTGTCAAAAGGTTCCCTTGTCTGCATTGTTACATCTTTGCATTGGGTTTTATGGAAATCACTCAGATCGCCTCCAAGTTCCATGAATTGTGAGTTGACGTCATGCTTCTTAATTTCTCTCTTACGAGTTTGATTTGCAGGCATTCCAGTGTGGTCCCTCTTGCCAGAAAGCGTTTAAATACTTCCAGAGTGATATTACTGAAGGCCGATAAATTTACTTTGTGGTTGGGGGATCTCCACTGGCCAGATTGAATAGACGTTGAACAC
>NW_008777339.1:0-297 GCF_000715545.1 Opisthorchis viverrini
CTCTGGTGGGCCTAAATTTTATTGTTTTATCATGTTGTCAACTGAACCAGTTCAATTCTTGAACTTGGCTTCTCCCCACATATCGTCTGTTCAGAATTACAAACTTGCTTGCTGGTATTCTTCGTACCTGGAGGGGAGTCTAGTGACGCCTAATCTGCCTCGCAGGCAGCATGTCCACTCCTTTATAATCGATCCCTGCCAATCGAATCAGTAGTCTTGAGCTGCCCCGACACACATCCAACCATATAATATCCGATTCCGGTCCCTGGCATCACACTTGAGGGTTTGAGTCGGCCA
>NW_008777340.1:0-297 GCF_000715545.1 Opisthorchis viverrini
AACGGTAGGCGAAATTTCGGCTTGGTGGTGTGATTTGGTGTTGTCCTTTCCGAGGCCGGTCTCGTGATCGTGATCGGCGGTGCAATCACTTTGATATCCCTACAAAACAAGTAAGGGTATGCTCAGCAGACAAAACAGGAGCATGCATGGGTAAGTGGTTCAGTTGCGCAACTTCACACATACCCACAAGCTACTATGCCAGCGTCGAACTCGGCGGTCTTTTCGTAAAGATGATTGGGTGCCAGGACGAGGGGGCCACATGGAGATCAAAAGTACACTGGTGGAGCAAGCAAATGA
>NW_008777341.1:0-297 GCF_000715545.1 Opisthorchis viverrini
AAAACCTACACACATAAGACACTTTACGACCAAGAACTTGATGTGCTAATATCAAAAATTACTTCAGAGAGAAGACCCTGCAAGTTAACCAATTCCTGAAGAGTGACCCAAATCCAAGTGAACAACTGTCAAAAAGGACTCGCCTTCATTAGAAGGATAGTGCTTTAGTGTGAAGGTCTCTGTGATGTCAATTTTACCAACAGAAATAATTTTATGCAGTCATCGCATATCGTCTTGTCCCATTATGGGGCCGATATTAAGGACGAACTGAATCGTTCAGCTGTAACATCCTTTCGG
>NW_008777342.1:0-297 GCF_000715545.1 Opisthorchis viverrini
TATGGGCAGAGTGTTCCGTCAAGTAGATATACTGCAATGTCTCACATATCGTTCCGATTGAAACATAAGGTGATCTTTGTGCAGTACATTCAGCTGAGGTATATTATAAATGGAATACTCAGGCGAGAGTCAGCTGACGCTCGCCTTAAACCCAAATGGATATACATACGCGTGTATTTAGCGTACAGCAAACTCCGTTTTCAGTCCGACTGTGGTTCGAATCACCAGTAGCTGACGCGACTTGTTCTTAATGCCCATCCGGAAAGCAATTAGGCGTAATCCGCCTAATTTACATTT
>NW_008777343.1:0-297 GCF_000715545.1 Opisthorchis viverrini
ATGCCCTAACCCCCAGACACTCATTCAGAAAACCTGAATGTATAATGCTCAGTATTACCAATGGGCAAAATCATCAGCCATTTCATGTAGAGTCTTCAAAGAGTCCTTGAATCCTTGCATTAGTTTAAATGAGACTCACAAAAACCAGCAACCGGTTTGATAGGCTTTGATGCTTCAACTAAATACAGTCCATTTAAACATCTTTCCACAAAAGTTTCCTATGTTGTACTTGATGATTCGGGTAAATGATTCGGTGTGCATCAAGGGATTGGTCATGCATACCGCTCACCCAGGTGC
>NW_008777344.1:0-297 GCF_000715545.1 Opisthorchis viverrini
TGCTTGAGACTGTTGTGGCGATTCGGTACCCGTGGACTGGTTGCTTGTCGGGGGTAAGTAGATTGCTTTGGTCCACGGGACCCACCTTCTTGCCAACCTGGAAGGTACTCTGCCCAGTTTATCTGAACTTTCAAGTTTATTGGTTCCCGTTTGGAAGTCTTCATCTCGTAGGTTTCCCTCATTTGGTTCATTCTCACTGGAACATGACATCCAAGAAGGACCCCATAATGTCACTCGTAGGTTTGCTGCAAAACGTGTTGCGGAAAGAAGTTAGGATAGGTTCTTGGCGAGGCAAAT